>NC_139636.1:1475906-1570906 GCF_964638095.1 Poromitra crassiceps
TTACAAAAAAGGAGATTTTTAAGTCAACATAAAAATCATACACCACATAATCAAAGTTTAATTGTAGCGCATACGGATTTGAACAATTCATCCATTTGCTGAGGACCCCTGGAATCCCCTCAATGACCCCGGTGGTCCTCGGACCCCACGTTGAGAACCACTGCTCTATGTAGGTTAAGTAGCTACGTACATATTATGGTATAAAGTAGATGTAGGCTAGCTAGCATGCATATGGAGCATTACAGCACAACACATTGTTCATTTACACAATATTGACTGCTGTTTTGTTTTTTTGCATGTTTTCTTTTTGGCGAGGGGTACCTATCTGGAGGAAGCCCCAGGGGAGCACGGGGAGAACATGAAAACTCCACACAGAAAGGCCCTTTTTGACGACCCCACCTGGGCCTTGGGCACTGACAACATGGGGATGGAGACACACCCTGAGCACCCACAGCATCCCAGGTGGGAATCGAACCCAGGACCTTCTTGCTGTGAGGCAACAGCGATACACTGCCACACACCGTGTGCCCCCCCCCCTTCCTCTGACTGCTGTGTTGCTGAAATTCTCAGACAGGTTTGCAGTGGCCAGATAGTGCTACCAAACCAAATGCTACAGTATCAGTCATGACTTGTGTTATACAGTAAATGCTGTTCTAGCCTATTATAGCATAACTACACATTTGGGCTATATTGCATTTCCTTAAAAATTGATTGTAATGTGAAAAGACCCAGGATTGTAATGTGCATTACTTTTTGGATAAAATATGTTGAAAACCTTAATCATACTGCCAGCTAAAAAAACCTGTGACATTCTCAAACAGACTGATAAACCGATTAAAAAAGAGAGAGGGGGGAAAGGGGAGTTGAAAATGGTGTGGCAGATTTATTCGAAAAAAGTCTGAACATTGAGGATTACTGTAAAATTCACAGCGCCGCCCCAACTCACTCTCCATTTAGGATTCATTTGACGTATGAACCCAGTCAGTCAATCTGCTTCAATAATGTGGAGGACTTATTAAAAATAATCTCTAGAAAATTAAGAAGCAATTTCTGCAGGGCTGAAATTTCTTGAGTTTATACACACACGAGAGAGAGAGAGAGAGAGAGAGAGAGAGAGAGAGAGAGAGAGAGAGAGAGAGAGAGAGATTGTGCAGAGACTTATAATAGCCTCTTTCTTCTGTGAGAAATGCTCCTAACTGGTCTGTTCTCCTGGTTAACCTTGAGCTTGGCACATCTCAGGGTGGAACAGAGGGCGTCTCAGCATTAACTGTCAGCACCACACTGAGGGGATAAGAAGGAAGTCCAGGAGCCACTTCTGATGGAGCATCCTTTCACTTAGCACTGATCTCACATATGGCAGCCAGGCCTAGCTTATACACCTATCACAAATCATGTTGAATCAAAGCTAACGTTGAGGGAGATGTAGGGCTGGGTGATATCGATCAAAAATCATATCTCAGTATTTGTTAGGGTGAATCCAGGCTCAAAACACATTTATTTTTGCACAGTCATATGACTTGCAATAGTACTTTATTGAATGTTATATTTGCTATGATTATTGTCATATTTGCTATGATTATTGTTACTTGATATGTCACTTTACTGAGATAGATACTATATTTGATGATGATTATACTGTGTAATATTTCTCTGTGTATTGTTTTACCTGATTTTAGTGTTCTGTTGTTATTGTGAAGTGTACTGAGACACCTCGGTGTGATTTTGCACTCTGAATAAACTTTGATTGATTGATTGATTGAATGGCCATACACTATATATATTTCGGTGCTTTCTACAAAGTAGGTTAAATGTGCAGTTGGAAATCAAAGCCACATGTGAGACGTCACAAGCACTTTTATTAAAACAAGACTGTGATATAAATAAAATGCAAAGACAGGGTTTCCTTCCCTGACTAGTGGTGACCTGCTCTGACCAAATCAGTCACATTGACCCCGAAACACATTTTGAGTTGTATACAGTGTTGGAAAGAGGAGAATGTAAGCTTTCTGGTGATATTAAAATTATCTTTGTACTCCAAAGATTGAGTGAGATACACCCCTTGACTGTTTCCAAACTATGTTTTTGAGGGAAAAACAGCCTAAAATTGTTTGACAAAGTAAGCTATAGTTCTGCTGGTCACCCTAACTTTATAAGCTTGAAAACTATATTTAGCATTTGAATTTCACAATAATCTTTACACAGAATGAACACCAATGCTTTATTTTACTAAAATCTGATAAAAGCCCAAAACAGCCAAATTTCTCATAAATTCATGTATCTACACAAACGGGCCTGTGCTACATGTGACTGGTTTTGTCAGAGCAGGTCACGGTGCTTTCACAAGATATTGACACAATGAGATTTTTGATCAATAATCAGTAATGTGGATATAATGACTAAGTGGGTAAAGGCAAATGAGAACAGCCTGGTAAGTTCAGAAAATGACATCACTTCACTGTAATGCAGCCTTTAAAACCAGCAGGAAAAAAACAACACTCATGCCACATTGCGATATTACGATATTAAAAAAATCTAAGATGATATCTAGTCTCATATCACGATATCGATATAATATTGATATATTGCTCAGACCTAGATCTATGGCCTAGAGATTTAGCTTTAGAGAATCAGCCTTAAAGCCATAAATACCACTTGCTATCGTCTTCTCTATATCTTGTTGCTGGAATCATTTCAGTTTCCTCTTATCGTAAATGGGACCATTAGCAATGATAAGTCGCCAAAACCTAAATGTTTCAATATATTGACATTGACAAACCTATTGTATATGACTAGAGCATTTTGGCATGGTTACTGTAGCAGTGTGTGTGTGTGTGTGTGTGTGTGTGTGTGTGAAAGAGAGAGATGTGTGATAGTCTATCAGTGTAAAGATCCAGCAGGCTGTATCTGCAGTGAGTCAGCACTTCACTCCACAGTGCATTTACACTACAGCCATGCTGCCCTCTAGTGGCACTACTGGTGACTTCCAGCTCACACTGCCTTAGTATGTTTGCCAGTGACTCAACCTTTTTCATATCAAGGATCCCTAACTTGGTACACATTTGGGCCACAGACCCCATTTGATAAGATTTTAAGAACAAATGTGAGAATATTTTTTGTTAGATAATGGGTTTTTTCTATAGTAAAATTATCATATGATCAAAGTAGTCATTCTTCTCATTCTTGAGTTAACTTGTAAACGAAATAAATGCTTAGCAAGGCAAATTTGGGTGACTCCTGCAAGTTTTTAACAGGTTGATATTTTTAGATTTACTAGACACAAAGATTTCCCAATTATGCAGAGAATTTAGCCAGTAGAATTTTAAAATAACAGAACTTATGTAAAGCGTTATATCAAACCATTTATTATGATTATGATAATGCAGCCGATATGGCACCTTTTCTTCGACCCATTATGGCATCTAAAATCTTCTGATGATCTTTAAAGCAAAAAGTAATGTGAGAATTTCGGTTTTCAATGAAAGCAAAGCATTTTTATTAGATGCTATATTCAATATTGAAATACAAAAGGCACTGAATTGTTATCCCAAAACGTTGCGTACAAAGATGTGTGAATAAACACAAATCCTGTAAAAAAAATTGTAAAGCAAATTTGATTGAACATTACATTAAACCGTTATCTGCTGCTAAAACATAATTATTTATCTCCGAATTTGCACTTACTTTACTCTTTAGGACTACTATCCGTTACATCCAAACCAATGTTTTAAAACAATACATCACATAAACATCTGTATGTCTTCCAATATAAGAAATCACATAGAAAATATACATCAATCCACAAATAATTTAGAGCTTGATGGTAATCTTTAAGGAAGAAGAAAGACTGTCCAGAATTGAAATGATTACAAACTAAAACAATCCATGATGAAAAATGACCCTGCAGTCCAGTTCAATACTTTAGCTGCATACTGCTGATGCTGCCATTTCTAGTTTTTTCCCTCTCCAATTGTCTGACACTGTCTGAATGCCCTGCAGCACTGAAAAAAAAAATAGATATATGTGGAAAAATAACACTCCTAACAAACCTATTGATAGTGGTAAATCGACAGAAGAGGCTTTGGATTGTATGATCTCAGCCCATCAAAGCAAACTGTGCAGTTTCTCTATATAATTCCCAGTCAACATTGCACTGGTTACCTTAGGAACCAGTGACAATCCTACTATAAAATTAGGAAAACTCTCTCTGTCTGTCCGCATCCATTTTTCTCCCCAACGCATTGGCCAATCAATCTGAAAGTGCACAGGGCATTGAGCATTGGCATAGCCAGGGACTGACGAAGCTGATTTTTCAATTTTCCATTTTAAGCTGTTTATGGGCATTTTTTGGCAAGTCTGCGCAGAGCTGATGCAGGCAGATCTCCAGGTATGGACTAGTGGGAGTGAAAAGGAGAAACGACTCCTTGGCAAGGCACAGTTCACAGATTTGGTCAGCCATACTTCATTGACCACGGATTTAAAAACCCATCGGTTTTGATAGTTTAGCATTAAAAATTACTCTTATGTAAAGCCAAATCCAAATCCATATCCATATATATGTATTTCTATGTAGTTGTGACAGAACCATTTACAAGCATCAAACTGAATGAAGCATAACGCAAACGTCTTTAGATAGAAAAAGCATAAATTAAATACCAACTCATATTTGATCACTTTATTTTAAAGGCCGCTGTTCGTGTTGGTTGAGTAGATGAAACTGTGGCAGGAGTAGATTGGCTCTAAAATGGCACATCACTTTTCTCTCAAAACCTTGGCTCCGGACAGGAGTTAAAGGCACACTTTGTTTAAAACATGAAAACGCAGTAGCTCAGTCTGAAAGCGATGGCAACTGTCTGTCAATTTGAGCACTTTGATGGAATTGTTTTCCTTTGTGAATAAGCTGACCCATTAAATGGATAATTACAGTAAAAAATAATAACCAAACCTGTCGGGACTATGGTTAACTTCATACAGGACACCCTCCATTCAGCTACTATACATCATGTACATTGAAATGAAAAGGAAGACAAAATAAAAGGGTTCAATGACAAAGACAGAAGCTAGAAAACAGGGCTGAAGGCGATCATTGGCGAACACACATACTTCATTTTGTTTATATATTACAGAATCATGATCCACCATTGGTAAGGAAAACACGCATACTATACACACGCACACACGCACACACACCTTGGAGAAAGTGCACAGATGCACATTATACTGAAGAGCATTGCCAAAAAGTGCAAATGAAATACACAAAGCCAGGAGGAGACACTGAAATAGCAATCAGTCAACTTCATTAACGCATTAATGCATAATGCACCTGGATGGGGGACTTTGTCTTCCACTGCCCTTTTGAACTGGGTCACCTTTGCTCTGTGGAAGAGATTCTGAATGTGAAAAGCACAGTGAACACGGGAGAATTACATCAGCATTGATGGCGGGAGTGGAAGTGGGGAGGGGTCTAGCTCAAGGTTCCACGCATTAAAGCCCAGTTTACACCAATGATGACACGCAACGAGACAAAACCCCTTTCAGAAGATTGCAGGGAAAAGTTGTAGCCGGGCTGGTGGCATTGCCAGAAATTCAGCTTGTCAAGTTGCAGGGACTGGTTGAAGTTGGGACTGGTTCAAGTTGCAGGGACTGGTTCAAGTTGCAGGGACTGGTTCAAGTTGCAGGGACTGGTTGCGAGTAGTTGCAAGTTTCGTCTCGTCTCGTGGTGAATCTTTGGTGTAAACTGGGCTTTGCAAGGTCAGGTCACGATTTACACAAGTACAGTTAGGTCCCAATAAAATCCTGGAAGACCAGCCGACGGAGATCTCACTAAACTGAAACTTGCTCATTGATTCAGCGAGGAAACTTTAGTTTAGTTTGGGATCTAGACCTGGTAATCTATAGACCTTGATCTAGCCTAGCCTAGCCCAGCTAACCCGAGTTGAGCTCAGCCCAGTCTTCAGCTTCAGCGGTTCCCCTGGAAGGCTCCCTGGGCGGCGGAGGAGGCTGCGGAGCTGGCGGCCGTCTGGAAGGTTTTGTTGGTTATGACGCCCTGAGAGAACTCCTGCTGGGCCTTCTGGAAGCTGGCCCCGGTCCGCCGGTACTGACTGTGGACCTGAGGAGGGAGACATGTCAGCAAATGGCTGCAAAGTCACATTCATTCATATAGCCTACTGTAGGCATTCATATAGTATACTGTGAGCTGTGTGTCAGAGAACTGGTAGGCCTAATGTTTGTGCTATTCCCCCCCTTTTTTGATTATTTTGGGGGTATTTGCCTTTATTAGACAGGACAGTAGGCAGGCAGAAAAGGCGGGGGGAGAGAGAGAGGGGACGACATGCAGCAGAGGACCTCGGGTCGGATTCGAATCCACGTCGGCCGCGTGAAGGACCCAGCCTCTGTGGTATGCGTGCTACCAGGTGAGCCACCAGGACGCACAATATTTCTACTATAGACCAATTATACGCCTACGTCACAATGACAACAAAGCGAGCTGCGCGCGCAACGTGTAGGCAGAAAACCCTCAGCCCAGCATTCACAGACAGTGAAAAAGCCCCGCTGTCAGGACTGCTCTATGCCCATCTGCAACACACAGTTATATTTTAGTTTTAAAATGCAGTTCTCGGCTTACTACCACAGCTTATCGCCTAGTGATAAGCAATGTTATGCATCGAAATTAACGTTGTTTAATGGGATATGTCTTACAGACCCATACGCACTGGCGCTGTCAATTGGCCAAGCCTAGTCATACATATCGTGCATTCCTTTATAACTGGGGATAGCGTAGATAATTATTCTGTAACTTGCAAAGATATATTATGTTGATAATGCACACAACTCAATAATGACATTATGTAACGTTACTTGGTCGTTAACTAACCGAGCGATGTGGCTGAGCAGCCTACAGTTTCAGGCAGCTTACCTGATTATGAAGAGCACTGCAAAGTCGGGCATTTTTAACGATTTCCTCTTTCGGCTTGCAACCAAAGACACCTACGGTTAGCATTAAAAGCAAGGACTAAAGTTTTACCGAATCCCGTCAACTCATACTGCTTTTATGCTAACCGTAGGTGTCTTTGGTTGCAAGCCGAAAGAGGAAATCGTTAAAAATGCCCGACTTTGCAGTGCTCGCTCATTTCATATCAGGTAAACTGTAGTAGGCTGCTAGTAACAGCCACATCGCTCTACAAAGTTGGGCATTTTTAATGATGTCCTCGTTCCAATCAGTTCAACTCAATAATGACATTATTTAACGTTACTTGGTTGTTAACTAACCGAGCGATGTGGCTGTTACTAGCAGCCTACTACAGTTTACCTGATATGAAATGAGCGAGCACTGCAAAGTCGGGCATTTTTAACGATTTCCTCTTTCGGCTTGCAACCAAAGACACCTACGGTTAGCATAAAAGCAGTATGAGTTGACGGGATTCGGTAAAAATTTAGTCCTTGCTTTTAATGCTAACCGTAGGTGTCTTTGGTTGCAAGCCGAAAGAGGAAATCGTTAAAAATGCCCGACTTTGCAGTTCTCTTCATAATCAGGTAAGCTGCCTGAAACTGTAGGCTGCTCAGCCACATCGCTCGGTTAGTTAACGACCAAGTAACGTTACATAATGTCATTATTGAGTTGTGTGCATTATCAACATAATATATCTTTGCAAGTTACAGAATAATTATCTACGCTATCCCCAGTTATAAAGGAATGCACGATATGTATGACTAGGCTTGGCCAATTGACAGCGCCAGTGCGTATGGGTCTGTAAGACATATCCCATTAAACAACGTTAATTTCGATGCATAACATTGCTTATCACTAGGCGATAAGCTGTGGTAGTAAGCCGAGAACTGCATTTTAAAACTAAAATATAACTGTGTGTTGCAGATGGGCATAGAGCAGTCCTGACAGCGGGGCTTTTTCACTGTCTGTGAATGCTGGGCTGAGGGTTTTCTGCCTACACGTTGCGCGCGCAGCTCAATGTTGACAAGCTGTATAAGGGGTCTATTCCTTGATCGCCGATAGAGGCTGATAAAAGTAATCGATTACAATGCACATCTAACTACATGGACAGTTGAAGAGATACGGTTCTACACCGAGACACCAAAATAACAACAGCAGTACAATCTAAACTCAATTGTGTCTTAAGCCAGCGGTTCTAAAAAAAAATCCACGTCAAGGACCCCTAAACAGACACAAATGAGATCTTATAAGAGTTTTGCTTCTAGCGGTTTCATTACAGAAATTGTATAAAACCCATGACCAAAATAGTCATACATTCTGTCATTGTCATTTATGGATGGAATTATAGTGAAAATAAATTATCTCCTTTTTTTGTTGGGGCCCCCCTGGAACCTCTGCAAGGACCCCTGGGGGATCCCGGACCCCCCTTTGAGAACCACTGTCTTAAGCAACCAACAGGTAATTACAATGAATAAACGGAGATCAACATAGGAATACAACATTCAATTCAATGTACTCTAATGTCAATTTATGTCAAAATTCCTATGGAGAAATCAAGCCTTTCTCAGAGCTTTCAATGCAAAATCCCGCTGACAAAATGATGACTTTTCCCTGCTTGGATTTTAAAACATAGGAAGTATTTTAATTTTAAGGCCAGTAAGGCCACAGTTCCTACATGTTAATGCCAACAACAAAAATGCACAAAGTAAGATTGACCACATTAAAAACGTAATTAAATTTGAAAAAGCCCCTCACCATCTTGAGGAGGATGACGGACAGCACAGCACAGATGGTGAAGAAGCAGGCCACCACCATCATGATGGCTCCCACTGCCGTGTAGTCTTTGATGACGGTGAACGAGGCGATCCAGCCACTGGGGCCAAGCAAAGAGTTAAAGGTGATCAGAGAGCAACTCGAGTGAAGCTGAAGGTCATTTTCCATCATGGCACAATGTGGTCCAGTCAGGGGACAGTTTAGATCGAGCTCCAGAGAAGAAGACTGTGTTTAACAAGCAGCAAGAAAAGCTGATGAGCTCCATGCAAAAGCAGGAAGGAAGTGGCAGAATGAGGACTGCCTGCCGTCAAATTGTGATTTGTTCAGTTTAATTATTTTGCGTCCTTTCACTGCCTTGTAAAGCACTTTGTGGCAGACTTCATTAGTAATTTGTGCTTAACGAGCAAGAAACACTCAAGCAAAACATTAAAAAAGGAGGATTAATACAAGATCATTCCGTAAAATCAAGCCTATACAAGTGAGTTTGAATGAGTGAATGAAAAGACGATAGTGTTTTAGCCACCTGAACTCCTCCAGCAGGTCAGTCCACACAGTCTGGCAGCCAGAGGCAAAGGGTTGTTTTAAATCCAACTTCTGGTCTGACAGAAGTCTAGATTTGGCTTCTATTTATTTCTGTTATTGTCTGTAAGGCACGTCTGTTTTGGAACATATTTTACTATTATTTATATATTAAAAAAACACACAAGTTTCAGAGAAGGCAGAGTTAGCGCCTGCAGGCAGAAGAGAGCACAGAGTCAGCAGCAGTGTTGGGGGTAACTCGTTACAAAAGTAACATATTACTTACATGTAATACATTACTTTTAGCAGTAACTCAGTAATATAACTTATTACTAATATTATTTCAGTAATATTATACCAGTTACTTTGTCACACACATATTTAAATAAGGATTAGAATCATTTCCTAATCAAATTGTGTGTTTTTATGCAAATAACCACTATAGATGACAATAATAAAGGAAAAGGATAACATTTAGAATTTTGGACGGTTTACACTGACATCAAGACTGTGGGGGGGGACGGGGGGGGGGGGGATTGGGATGGTTCCGGGGCGGCGATGTCATTCTGCTACTGCTGTTATTTTGGTGAAAGTAATGCAAACGTAGTGTAGTAACGAGATACTCTACACAGACAGTAATATTGTAAAGTAACGTATTACGTTCAAATGAAAGTAACTAGTAATATGTAGTATATTACATTTTGAAAGTAACTTGTCCAACACTGGTCAGCAGCAGAAACTTACATTGGGCAGCAGTCAGACAGAGAGGCAGCAGGCTAGAGACATGGAGTAAAGTCTCTGCAGAAGAGATGCAGGAGGCAGAAAATGAAGAGGACACAAGACAGCAGCTAATAGACTGCAGATACTGAAGATCCTATCAGGAAGACATTTAGTATGTTCAACACAGACACAAATACTAATACATCACCTATTTGTATTGTATATAGTATTGTATTTGTATTTAATAGAAAATGCACAATTACAACTTGTTGTTGTAAACAATTAAGTAAATAGCTGATTAGAGTGATTTGTAAAGACATGTTTTTAGGAATTATTTGCAAATACTATGTAGGGTGATACCGTGATAGTAAATTATATGGTGAAATTTTCACATTTTGTTTTTCCATGCAACATACCCTGGAAAATAGAAATGACAAAAGAACAACAAAAAGCTGATGTAAAAATACAAAATACAAAAAATGATCCAGCTATTTTTGTTAAGCAGCATGCAGGGATGCAAATTCACGAGAGTGAAAAAGGTGAAAGATACCAGGGCAGACACAAAACCACAAAAAATCATTCACTGAAGTGCCCTATTTTGGGATCAAAAAGGTGGCTGTAACCTAAAGGTGACTACTTTGCATCCCCGAGCATGTTTCATTTGGTGGCCAAATCAACCAAGTTAAGTGTTTTGCATGTGATTTTGAGAAAATTGTCATATTGCCCCCCCCCCCCTTAATAATTGTGTAGTTGGTGCACTTGACACAGCAGGTATAAAAACATATTATAGGCCTAGTTGGCAACTTGGCATCTGTTTTGTATATACTTTATGAAACCAAAAGTTATAGCGGTGGAATCCAGCCCAAATCTCAATTTTCACCGGTGCCACCTCAGTTAAAGGATTATACCATGCTTGTGTGTATAATGATGTGATGAAGAGGTGAGACTGAACACATGTTGGAG
The DNA here is from genome assembly GCF_964638095.1 of Poromitra crassiceps. Lineage (NCBI taxonomy): Eukaryota > Metazoa > Chordata > Actinopteri > Beryciformes > Melamphaidae > Poromitra > Poromitra crassiceps. Next base: position 1,486,828 of record NC_139636.1, read on the forward strand.
ACGTCCCTCATCGCTGCAGAACGTTAAAAATCCTGCAACCCACATTTTCACAAAGTGATACTGTACCAATACTGGGAGGTCAGAGGTCAGGGTCAGCTACACAACAGTGGCCCTGGAGCAGGTGGGGATTCAGTGTCCTGCTCAAGGACACTTCAGCAGCAGGTTTTAAACCCAGGTCCAACTGCTGAAGCAGACTCCCTATTTTTACTCGCTTTCTTAGCGAAAGGGATGTGTGATAATTTATGCATTTAACACAAAGCACTCTGAGTAGCTATGGGGCGGGGCGGGACGGGTATATATGTATGGTTGTATGTTTTGTTTTTCCCCATACTATGTGATGTATTTATCTATCATCTTTAACCACATATTTTCTTCCCCTTGTTTGTTTGTAATTGTTATCAATATTTGTAAAACCTGAGCCTCCATACTACAATTGTAAATTGCCAATGAAAATAATCTTGAATAAAGAAATATTTGACACAGACTCCCTATTGACCATGCCACCCTGTTGCCACCAGAAATGCAGAGATAACTGCATAAACGATGTAAACTAAATGCGAATAACAACACTGATTTTCTAATCTCCTGCCATTTAACAGTTAATGAAACTCATCTCCAACTGTTCATGAAATGACACTTCTGTTTTCATTATGCAAATGCTTTTACATTACATTACACAAATGCTTTGAACACACACACACACACACACACACACACACACACACACACACACACAGAAAAACAGTGTGCCTCTTTGGCGGTATAATGAGCACATTGGAATGATGATGCTGAGAGAACTGCATTGATTCATTTAGAGTAATTTATCTCCCTTTCTCAGCAGCCACTGTGAATAAACAGTTTGGTCTCACCACGCTTTTCTCTCTTTTCTTCTAAAACACATTTCAGATGATCACAGGTTCTATAGACAAGAGTGTGACCCACCTGTTCCCCCACTTGGGGATGCCGACAGCCTGGATGATGAAGAAGACCACTTGGCAGAAAAACACAAAGAAGAAGAAGAAGAAACTGAAGGAGCTGTCGGTCCTGAAAGGGGGAAAAAAGGGGGATGACTGAGGGGTTTCACTCAAAAATGCTACAAATGTTTTGGATGAGTTTGTCCGTGTATTAAAAACAAAACAGATGATATCAAACAAAAGGTCTTAAGTTAGCTTCAACAATAATAACCTAAAGTGAGTTTTTATTTCGTGGCAGCAATCATTTCAAAAGAATGTGCTGCATTTTTTTAAATGGTGGGCATCTTGAATCATCTTATTTTCAAATCAAACTCTTCAAAAATAAAAGTCAGTCTAGCCAAAAGTGTCCATTCATCAATAGCTTTGTCTATCTCAACAAAAATGAATAGCACTGCTTACAGTACTATGAAGGAAAATGAACATGATACATCTACAGGAGGATATAAACTCTAGTAGCAGAATGCATAGCAGCAACACTTGAATAATAATAAAAGAAAATGTAATGTATAGTTTCTTCGGGTTACTATAGTATTTTAAGAAGTAGGCATAAGCTAAGGAACACAACAAAGATCGTGAAATAACATCTAAAGTGTTGTCAATGAGATATGGAAGGGGGAAAAAACAAACAAACAAACAAACAAACAAAAAGGCAAACAAACAAAAAAAATAAAAAAAAATAAACAGGCATCCAAATTTATTCAAAGATCATCCGGGTATCTGTTTCAATGGAGCAGCTTTGGCTTCCTCTCAGAGAATCAGGCAAGGCCATTTCTTAGTTTTGATGTAACAGTGAGACAGTGGATGTATGTAGTTTGTATAGGTAACAGTGGATGTTACAGATGTAGAGCAAAACACAATGACAAGGGGAGACTGACTTGAAGGCCTTGTAGACGGGCCGGTACCAGCAGAGGAAGGAGCAGGGAGCGAACAGGATGAGCCAGAGGATGGACAGGCCGAAGTCGACGCCGTACGCAGAGTTAGTGGTGAAGTACGCCAGGCAGGCCAGCATGTTCAGGAACAGCGTCACACAGTGGACTGGAGAGGCACAGCAACACACAGGAGTCACTCATACCGATAATCAGCAGCTTCATTTATATAGGACACATAGTTATATAAGTGCCACATAGTTGCCTGGAGGGACTACTACCATCACTAATACTACTGCTACTACTAAAAAATACTTGACTAGCACTTTTCTAATTGTTGTTTCCAGGAGCTTAAGACAAGGAATTAGAAGTTAAATAATATGAATAGCAGATTGGCTAAAGAAAAAGAAAACAAGGTAACATTGAATAAAAGTGTGATTATTGATTAGAATGTGTATTACAGGGAGCTATACAAAAATAAATCTCAGTAAAGGGGACAAGACTGTTAAAGGTTACATCCCACTCAACATAATACAATACACTGCCAGTCAAACACTGCACCTAACATCAGACACTAAAGAAACCAGCATTAGCCGGCCAACAATAAGCTATGTTCTGCCTGCAGTGTCTGTAGGCCGCCACAAGGTGGCAATATCCCCTTTAGCATCAGTATGCACACCCCCATGACACCAGTATAGAGGGAACGCCACTTTCTGCTTTGTCCCTGTACCAGCACTGAAAAAAATATGAAAGGGCAGTGAACTCATGGCATGTCGCCGGTCTTCGTCTTTGCCGGTAGAGAAAGTGATGTCACTTAGGCGACAGTGTATGTAGTCTTTCTGATTTATAACTTATAGTGCAACAGTTTGGCGACAAACTGCGACTTTCTTGACATACAAAGTTATGTTTTAAATTGACAAAATTAACGTTGGCACCCCGTGGCACAAGTCAAACGGGATCAAAAAAGTAACGCCATTCTCCGTTCACCGCCATTCATATTTTTTCAGCGCTGGTACAGGGAGAAAAGCAGGAAGTGATGTTCACTTTGGCTCTCTATTATCAGTAATCAATCACAAATGGAAAGCATCAAAATCCATCAAAAGGGTTGTAAATGTTGTATTCTGATAATGAGATGTCAGACTTTCTACATCAAGGCTATTTTTATTCAGGAATACAAATGAGCATGTTCTGATTGTAGAAAAGTGAAAACAGTATGTACTGTACATACTGTTATACAGTACATACATACAGTATGTACTGTATAACAGTATGTACAGTACATACATACAGTAAAGCATCTACTGCTCAAAGAAAAGTGTCATCTGACTGACAACATCTGACTATAAACATCCATGGGCGTAACACCATCTAAGCGTACTTAGTTACACCTCCAGTAACACAGCCAAAGTTAGTGTTTATTCACCCACAGGCAGTGGTTTCTTTGCAGCTAGTACATGATCTTAGTGCACTTACACATCCAGAGATAGTACATCATCTTGCACACCCTCTGGTACTCCAGGGGGATTTCCTCGGAGAAGTCCTGGTAGAAACATGGCTTGATGGGGAAGCTCTTGGGAAGTGGAGGCCAGTTGTTCGCTTTGCCTGTCGAAACAGAGACGGCAGCAACGCTGTTAGGGATCAAGGAGCTCATTTACAAAACCAGATATCTCCACCACTTGAGAAAAGTGACAACAATTATGGCAAAATTATGGTGGATATACAAGAAAAAATGATGAGGGAATGTTACTGAAGTTATCAGCTAGTTTAACTTTATCTCGTCTTTGAGCAATTTCTCAGGGGGGAGAGAAGACTGCATTCATCAAGAGCCTGACACAGCACTCCTACTGGCAGGCTTAATAATAGCTGATCTGATTTTTCACACATTACCCTTCAGAGATATTACATTGAGGGGAACAGAGAAATATGTGTTTTTTCCTCAGCTTCGCCTTATAATAAGATATGTTAGAAACAATTTAGTCTACAGACTGTAACATACATTTTTTTGAAGTAGGCTTTCAGCCAGTATGGTCCATGCTGTAGGTTAAATATTGTTTGCCTCAAAATAGTACAGACTCAACTGTACCCACTTTTAGATAAGCTTGTGTAAGAGATACATTTAAGGAGGTCAAGTACTGTATATATACAGACTATAATGTACTACAACTACAGCACTGCTTGCACAGTTCATGCATCTTCCATATATATTCCACATGGGCCTAGCATATTGTCAGGTTTTCTGTACATAACGGTTCCTCCATCCCCCAAAAGTTACTGTTTGTTTAACCTTTATTTATCCAGGTTAGCCTAATTGAGATTAAGAACTTCTTTTTCAAGAGGGCCAAGAGAGAAGTATGCATCGTTGTCTACAAACGTGATTGTAATCACATGTTAATTGATTACAATCACCTGTTATTTTCCTACCTAGATGGATGTGTGGTGATGTAACAGAATACCATCAATACAGTATATGGCCCGCTGTAGACCGGTTAACATGAACACAAGCACTTTTTTTGGCACGTCTGTATGTATGCACGCTGCAATACTTCCACACAGTGACTCTCTCATCCTCTGTCTGTTAGACAAATGTGAGCCATCAGCAGAGTGCAGATCAGTGAGTGTAAAGAGGGGAGTGTTTCTCAGACAGACCTCTGCCTCTGATCAGTCAGTGTAAAGTGGGGAGTGTTTCTCAGACAGACCTCTGCCTCTGATCAGTCAGTGTAAAGTGGGGAGTGTTTCTCAGACAGACCTCTGCCTCTGATCAGTCAGTGTAAAGTGGGGAGTGTTTCTCAGACAGACCTCTGCCTCTGATCAGTCAGTGTAAAGTGGGGAGTGTTTCTCAGACAGACCTCTGCCTCTGATCAGTCAGTGTAAAGAGGAGAGTGTTTCTCAGACAGACCTCTGCCTCTGATCAGTCAGTGTAAAGAGGGGAGTGTTTCTCAGACAGACCTCTGCCTCTGATCAGTCAGTGTAAAGGGGGGAGTGTTTCTCAGACAGACCTCTGCCTCTGATCAGTCAGTGTAAAGTGGGGAGTGTTTCTCAGACAGACCTCTGCCTCTGATCAGTCAGTGTAAAGTGGGGAGTGTTTCTCAGACAGACCTCTGCCTCTGATCAGTCAGTGTAAAGTGGGGAGTGTTTCTCAGACAGACCTCCGGGCCCTCGGCTCTGCAGCTCCTGCTCTCTGCGGTCCAGCTCAGCAGCTTTCCTCTCCAGCTCCTCCTGCTGCCTCAGCAGGTTGGCCTGGGCTGCAACTGCTGTGGCCTGAACAGGGACAGAAAACATTCACAAATGTATCTTGGTGAAACTGGTGCAGAGAGATAAGACAACTGTCAAGACTTTCACAGCACTGACCCATGGTACAGAGATAACAGGACCTAACATATAAACATTAGAGCTGCAACTAACGCTTATTTATTTTCATTAACGATTAATCTGTAGATTATTTTCTCGGCAAATCGATTAGTCATTTGGTCTATAAAATGTCACAAAATGGTGAAAAATGTCGGTGACTCTTCCCCCAAAGCCCAGGATGACATCCAACCCAAAGAGAATCTGTTTACTCTCATAGAAGACTAAATAAACCATATTCACATTTAATAAGCTGGAACGAGATCATTTTTGTGTTGTTGTTTTTTCTTAAAAATTGGTCTAAATCATTAATCAATTATCCAAAATAGCTGTCAATTAATTATCTGTCGATCAAATAATCGATTAATCAACTAATCAACTGGAAGTGAGGCGCGGCACGGCTGCGACTCGGGCACAAGAGAACGGCGTCTGTTTGTTAATCGTATGTTGGTTTTAAGATTGTCAAGTCTCGTCAAAGTTTTGTCAAGTGTACTGGAGTTTGTTTGGGTGCTGGCGAACTAGCTGGCCCGAAGTAAGTGAGTGATTCAGAGACAATAATACGATGGGGAAGAAGACTGCTGGAGTGCTGCTGCTGCTGCTAATGCTAATCACAGCTAGCATCTGCACCGGCACGCAATACAACGTAAACACTGTGCTTCCTGGGGGAAGCGAGCAAGCGACGCGGGTCTACGGCAGGGAATGGCTGCTGTCCCTTCGGGAAAAAGCCACACCAGAACCGGGCCTGCTGGACCACGTTCCGGAGGAGCTGCTGCAACAGCGAGGAGATAGGCGGCCACGCAAACGAGGAAAGAGAGGCGGCATTCAACATCGTCTCCGCCGGAGGTGTAACAAGCCACCGCTACCATCAATACTATTCAGCAACGCTCGCTCCCTAAGGAACAAGATGGAAGAACTTCGCCTGAATACAAGGGTCTGCCACGAATATCGTGAGTCATGTCTCATGATTTACACAGAGTCCTGGCTTCAGGACGACTACCCAGACTCGTTGGTACAGGTACCAGGTTTCACAAGTGTCCGCATGGACAGGAACACTGCAGTCAAGCCAGCCCACACCTCGGAAAGCTCAGTCATTCTAGCCCACACTCTAGCCCACACTTGTTTTGTGGTGCGTGTATATACTAGGCATTACGGTAAAAGCATGCGCGAACTGATTTCAAAATAAAAGAGCACTCCCAGAACAAATCTATACTAATTAAATGTTCTAATTTTTACATATTATAATTACAATTGCACGCTATGAGAGTTGATGTACAATTTCAAAGTAAAAGCCTACTTTTTTTTTCTTTTCACTGTTTTCTGAACATTCAAATGGATAGTTCAAGGAAACTGCCTGTTATTAAAAAATAATTATACTTCAGACTGATAGTACTCAACCCCAGGGTGTCATCCAGACAATTTCATAACAATCTGATGTAGCATTTCACAATAAAAGACTCATAGTACCTCACCCCGGGGGTTCACCCAGAAACTTTCAGAGCAAACTGATGTAGCATTTCAGAATAAAAGCCTTCTAAATATTGATTTTTCACTGCATTACATGTACATTTGGAGGAATATTGATAGAAAACTACCTGTTATTATTGAACAATTCCACTTCAGACTCATAGTACCTCACCCCGGGGGTTCACCCAGAAACTTTCAGAGCAAACTGATGTAGCATTTCAGAATAAAAGCCTTCTAACTATTCATATTTCACTGCATCACATGTACATTTGGAGGAATATTGATAGAAAACTACCTGTTATTATTGAACCATTCCACTTCACACTCGTAGTACTCCACCCCGGGGCGTCACCCAGAAAATTTCATAACAATCTGATGTAGCATTTCAGAATAAAAGCCTTCTAACTATTCATATTTCACTGCATCACATGTACATTTGGAGGAATATTGATAGAAAACTACCTGTTATTATTGAACCATTCCACTTCAGACTCATAGTACTCCACCCCGGGGGGTCACCCAGAAAATTTCATAACAATCTGATGTAGCATTTCAGAATAAAAGCCTATTGATTTTTCACTGCAGGAATATTGATAGAAAACTACCTGTTATTATTGAACCATGCTATTTATGAGATCACCAATGGACCGCGGAGACTCATTATAATATTGTGTCAACTAAGAAGACAGTGCTTGCCTTGCGTAGCCAGCCACACTGACTTAGCATTGACTTAACCCTTCGCTATCTGAGAAGAGACGACAGCGAGGCAGAGCGGATACCAGTCACATCCTGTTTATATAGTACTGCTGATCATTATCAACATCACATCCAGGGCTTTGAAAGAAGTAAGAACTTGTCTTCTTGAAGTAAGAACGGGCTCGCACAGCGAGAAGGTCCAGCAGGCTGGACTTACTCACCTGGGGAGTAGGCTCTGAAGATGGCTGTAACACCGCAGGCTGGTAGGGAGTGGTGGAGCCTGGGGTCAGGGAGTAGGGTGGAGCAGCTAGGTTGTCCTGAAAAATAATATCCATATATTGCACCAAATGTTTGTTACAAATTGATTCTTACAAGTTGTTCTGATCATGCTCCATGCACTGACCTGCTTGACAAGTGTGTGTGTGTGTGTGTGTGTGTGTGTGTGTGTGTGTGTGTGTGTGTGTGTGTGTGTATGATGTATTTTTTTATTCAAGTACTTTATCGTGCAATTTTCGACTGTCACACTGACAAGGGTATTTGTATGTGTCTCTGTCTTGTTTCCACATCTAAGAGCTGGTTAAAGATGGTGCAAATGGAGGTGTAATCCTCATTTGATTTATCACAGATATTTCTCACAAATAGAGTACAGTTGGTTAAAGTCAACCAGACTTTTTCCACTCCTATTTTCACTAACATAGGAGCACCACAGGGGAGCGTAAGTTCACCATTTCTCTTCACAATCTACACAGATGATTGTAGAATTGAGGGTCCAAACACATTTATACTCAAGTTGTTCAGATGACACCACACTGTTGTCTTTGCTGGGTACCAAAGAATGATGACCTTAGTATCTATCAGGATTGTACAGATAGATTAGTACAGTGGTGCGAGGACAATTCACTTATCATTAATGCAAAATAAATACTTTTTTGTCTTTCAGAGAGTGAGTATCCTCCTCCAGTTACTGTCCAAGACACACAAATTGAGCAAGACTGTGCTAATAAATATTGAGGGATATGTGGATGCTGCTCTATCTTGGAGTGCATACATATTGTAGATTATATTTGTAATAAAGTTCAACATTTATTTTCTAAGGAGACTAAGGTCTTTTGGAGCCAAACAAACAGATTTTGCTGCTGTTTTTCCAGTCGACTGTGCAGAGTGTTATCACAGTATGGAAGTAGTGCATGGTATAGTTGTCTCTCTGTTCGGCTTAAAACGAAAGTTACGTATGTAACTACGGTTCTATGAATCCCGAATGACCGCCAGAGGCGGTGCTTAAGCACTGAATATTCCCCTTCGCGCATGCGCAGTTCGAGTATTGTATACCAACAATGTCACCTGTGACCCCCTGGATGACCGGACCGAGGTTATATCTTCCGGTGTCATCAGGGATCATTTCCTACAGAAACTTCTCGCGAGCACACGAGGATTCTGAGTGACAGAGCGCTCTGGCGGTCATTCGGGATTCATAGAACCGTAGTTACATACGTAACTTTCGTTCTATTTCATCCCTGCTGACCGCCAGAGGCGGTGCTTAAGCACTGAATGACTTATACCAGCAAAGTCACGAGGAATCCTGAGTACCCACCTCAATGAGTAGAATCAGAGGATTCTGGCACCAGGACCACGCCCAGTGGATGGGGAGTGGCAACATTCACCCGGTAGAACCTGGAGAAAGTGTCTGGTGACGCCCATGAGGCAGCAGCACATATGTCCCCCAGGGATACCCCTCTCAGGGCAGCCCATGATGTGGAGACACTCCTGGTAGAATGGCCCCTCACGCCGGCTGGCAGGAGGCGGTTACTCGCCCCATAGGCATAGCTGATAGCGTCCACAATCCAGTGGGACAGACGCTGTTTGGAGAGAGCGCAACCTTTGTTAGGGCCACCATAACAGAGGAAGAGCTGTTCTGACTGTCGAATGCACATGGTAGCTGTAATATAGGCTCTTAGGGCCCGCACTGGGCACAGCAGTTCCCGCTTGTCCCCCCTTTCTCCTGGTGGGGGGTCAAATCGTGCAAGCCGTATTGGCTGGTTGAGGTGTGAGTGCGACAGCACCTTAGGGAGGAATGCTGTGTTTGGCCACAGCGTGACCCCCGAGCCATCTGAGTTCCACCTCAGACATGAGACACTGACAGACAGGGCGTGCAGCTCACTGACCCGCTTTGCTGAGGTAATGGCCAGGAGGAATGCAGTCTTGCATGACACCCACTTTAGCTCCGCCTGTGCCAAGGGCTCAAAGGGAGGCCTGCATAGAGCATCCAGCACCAGGGGAAGATCCCATGCTGGGATTCTCGGGGCTCTTGGAGGATGCAACCTCTGAGCCCCCTTCAGGAAGAGGGACACCAGACTGTGGCTCCCCACTGTGCCATTGTCGACTCTGGCATGTCGACACGATATTGCCGCTACGTACACCTTCAGAGTAGCAGGAGCCCGGCCTTTGTCCAGGAGGGACTGCAGGAACTCAAGGATAGTAGGCACAGAACAATGTACTGGGTCCTCGCTCCGACCCATACACCAGTTGTAAAACAGCTTCCATCTGTTGTCGTACTGCAGACGAGTGGATGGCGCCCTTGCATTCATTATAGTATGCCTGACAGGGTCTACACAGCTGCTGAGTAGTGGTTCGGGCCCTCCAGCAGCCAAACGCACAGCTGGAGGCGTTGGGGATTGGGATGCCAGATCTGACCTTCCAGTTGGGACAGGAGATCTCTCCTGTCGGGGAGGCGCCATGGAGCGCTGCGACAGAGTCTGTGCAGCAAAGGGAACCATGTCCTCCCTGGCCAGAAGGGGGCCACCAACAGAATCCTGTGCCCCTCCTGAAGAACTCTCTGAAGTACTAGCCGAATCAGAGGAAGCGGTGGGAAGGCATATAGAAGACCCTCTGGCCAAGGATGAGCCAGTGCATCCTGGCCCAGAGGGCTGGTTGTCTCCGCTAAGGAGAACCATAGAGGGCAGTGAGTCGACACCTCTGAGGCGAAGAGGTCCACCTCTGCTCTGCCGAAGCGGCTCCAGACTGTGTGCACCACCTCTGGGTTGAGGCACCACTCCCCTGATGGAGGCTTTTGACGGGAGAGGAAGTCTGCCAAGTGGTTCTGCTCTCCCGGTAGATATATTGCCCGTAGGCTGATCAGGCGGGGGGCCGCCCATGTCAGGAGGTCCCTTGACACTTGCAGCAGCCGTGCAGACTTGGTTGCCCCCTGATGGTTTATATGATAGACTGTCGAGGTGTTGTCTGACCGAATGAGGACGTGCCTGCCTCTCAGGTATGGCAGGAATTTCTTGAGAGCTAGGTGCACTGCTCGCAGCTCCAGCACATTGATGTGTCCGGCGCGGTCTTCCCCAGACCACTGCCCGCGAGCCGTCCTGCTCTGCCACACTGCACCCCATCCTGCGGGGCAGGCATCTGTGGTGACAGTCTCCCTGCGGGACGGGATGGAGCCCATAGGGACCCCTCTTGCCATATAGGCCCCGTCCCTCCACGGGGCTAGGGCGAGGAGACACTGCTGTGCCACTCTGACCTTTCTGTGTCTGTGCCGCTTGGCGTCCAAGCGGAAGCCGTTCAGCCACCTCTGCAGGGGGCGCAGCGACAGCAAGCCCAGCGGAACAACAGCTGCGATGGATGTCAGTTTGCCCAAGAGCCGAAGAAACGTGACGTAGGGCAACAGTCTTCCCCTTTGGAACCAGGGAAGAAGGCGTAGGATGACGTCCACACGGTGTGGGGACGGACAGGCTGTCATAGTAACAGTGTTTAATGCTAACCCAATGAAGGTTGTGGTCTGAGATGGTTCTAGACAACTCTTTTCCATATTTACCTTGAGTCCTAGGTGGGACACGTGGGACAGGAGGCACCCTGTATCTTGGGCCACTTGAGCTCGGGATGGTGCGCAGACCAGCCAGTCGTCTAGGTACGGAAGGACCTTCATGCCCTGAGACTGCAGAGGTGCAAGCGCCGCTGCCACACATCTCGTGAACACCCGTGGGGAGAGAGAGAGCCCGAACGGCAGCACCCTGAACTGCCAGTGGTGGCCTCGATAGGCAAAACGCAGAAACTGCCGGTGTTGATGGGCAATGGGGACATGAAAATAAGCGTCTTTCAGGTCTATGGATGTGAACCACTCTCCACGGGCTACAGTTCGCAGAACGTCTGCCGTGGTCAACATATGGAAGGGCATGACCTTCATGAACTTGTTGAGTTCCCTCAGGTCCAAGACTGGACGAAACCCGCCAGTCTTTTTCGGCACGAGGAAGTATGTCGAGTAGAACCCCCTGGGGTGCGACAGAGGGTCTACAGCCTCGATGGCGCCCTTGGCCAGGAGGGCAGCCAACTCCTGGTCTAAGGCTATGGCTTTCACCGGGTCGTTTATGATGGTAATTTTGACCCGGCTGGATGTTGGGGGCCGGCGTCGGAATTGAAGCTTGTACCCGTGGGTTAAGGTGGCAACCACCCACGGGTCTGAAGCATGAGCAGCCCAGTACCTGAGCTGCTGATGGAAAAAATATCCGACAGCCGGCCCCGCGGCTTCAATGTCCGCCCCGCCGGCCCCTAGGGGCCCTGAAGGGGGGACGGACAGGATCCGGGGCCCGAGGCCGATTGGAGGGCCGAAAGTCACGGCCCCGCCTCTGCGTGTACTGCTGAGGTTCACGACGGCTACTGATGTGCTCTGGTGGTGGAAAGCGGGCTCGGGGAGCAGCCGAGGGGCCCCTGGGCCTGGTGGGCGGAGGCATACGGCGAAGACCTGCCAGCTGCTGCCTGGTCTGCCCAGCCTGGATGGTTCGTTCCAGCGCTTCCTGTGCCGCTGACCCGAACTTCTCTCCTGGCTCCACTGGGAGGCTACGGAGAGTCCTCCTCGACGCCTCAGTCAAATTAGACTGTGAGAGCCAGACTTGGCGACGAGTTTGGACCAGGATGGACATCATCCGTCCCATTTCCCTGGACATAAGGCCGAACGCCTCCAGTGACGCATCACAGAAGGCCACGGAGTCAGCATTCACATTGCCCTCCTGTAGTGAAGCAGAGAGGGCGAGCATGAGGTGTGACAGGGAGTTGCCTATACGACCGGCCCGAGCTCCCGCCCCATAAGCCCTTGTGAGAAGGTCGTCAGTCATCCGACACTGGGGTCGGGGGCACCTAGCATCCCTTCGCAGAGCCTCATCGGGGGAAACAATGAGGGATGCGATGGCAGGCTCCATAGCTGGCATGTGATCCAGGCCAACTCTTGCCGTGTCGTGCATGGCTGCCAGGGTTCGACCATCAGCAGAGAGACGGGAGCAAGCTCCAGTGTCCCTCCAACAGGCCTGCAACTCCCTTATGTAGTCCACTGAGTGAGGGACCTCAAAGGCAGTAGAGGCTGGCCTGCGCCTGAAGAAGGCGCTTGCGGGAGCCGATTCCGCCTGCTGCGGTATCTCCATGTAGATGCTGTATGCTGGGGGGAGGGAGCGCGTACGCTGCCTATACCAGCAGGCAGCAGAGGCTTACTTCTACACAGTATATATATATACCCACAATGTAATTAATTAATATATATTAATTAATATTACTGTAACTAGCAGTGGTTAGTCACCAAACAAAACAACATCTAAACTCATTCAAAATGACAACACTACTCACAGCGCTGACGCTATAACGTTAGTGAACAGAATGAGACCATATACTGGGGGGAGGGAGCGCGTACGCTGCCTATACCAGCAGAGGCTATTTCTTTTTTTCTTTTTTTTTCTTTTTTTTTTTTTTTCTTTTAACCACTCTTACAACGAAAAAACTCTAATCATAGAGCTGAAGCTATAACGTTAATGAACAAAATGAGGCCATATGCTGGGAAGAGGGAGCGCGCACGCAGCCTTCCCCAACAGAGGTTTATTCAAGTTACATAACAATAACGATAACTAATAACAACCGGGAAGCGCTAACGCAACCCCCACACTTGTAATGCCGGGAGGAGGCTGCGCAACGCGACACTCACCGGCAAGTCTGCAGCAGTAGGTATCGTTGAAGATACAGCTTTGCAAACAATTATGAAGTCACCTCACCTTGTCCGGAGAGGGAAGTGGAAAACACTGCCTTACCGGCGAAAGAACGCCGCAGCGTCCACCTGAACAAAAAATAACTCCTCTCATACGAGGAAGATATTTCCGTCGCAGCTCCTGGAGGGCGAACGTTCGCTGCTCCGACCAACAACGGCCGCGGAACTACTAGCAACGGAATGTACGTTTTAATATGAAGTATCTCGTAATGCTTTCAAAAGCACTCTGCGCGCGAGAAGTTGAAAAGGAAATGATCCCTGATGACACCGGAAGATATAACCTCGGTCCGGTCATCCAGGGGGTCACAGGTGACATTGTTGGTATACAATACTCGAACTGCGCATGCGCGAAGGGGAATATTCAGTGCTTAAGCACCGCCTCTGGCGGTCAGCAGGGATGAAATAGAACTCGACTAGGTAGGCTGATACGCATTTGCTCAGAAATCATGGGTCAAACGCTTGAGTCAAATTTTCAAGCAGCGTACCCTCTGAGGGAGGGCCACCGCTCAACCCAGCCAAGTCTCGGCCAAGGTGCTGGAAAAATAACTAGAGTTACAAATATAAAAGGAATTTCCGCACACTTGAATCTGTACAGATTTCACATTTATAAAAAATATAAATATAAAGAATGTTGTCTGTGGCCGGCAATATTACGTCCGACCAGGCCCATATTTTATTTGAAGAACATCAGCTTCTGCCATCAAACAGAAGATTTACAGTCGCACAGGCTCGGCTGAACAGACTGAGGAACTCTTTTGTTCCCCAGTCAAACTGTTCAAATCAGTCAGGGTTCTTCTAGGTAGGGATTATATTTTGAGTCAGTCAGGGTTCTTCTAGGTAGGGATTATATTTTGAGTCAGTTACGACGGTGTTGTTTGTTTTTCTTCTTTTCTTTGTGAATTATATAGTTTATGTGTAGACTCGTCAATAGACCCTTCTCACGGGGGCCATTTTGTGTCGAGAAGCCAGGGTAAACACAGGTGCAAGCAAAACACTAATGAGGGTTTCCAAATTCCAATCATGGAAGTTGGAAACCCTCATTAGTGTTTTGCTTGCACCTGTGTTTACCCTGGCTTCTCGACACAAAATGGCCCCCGTGAGAAGGGTCTATGGACTGAGAGTCCGGTCCATTTTCCTCGTCGTTAGCTATTTCCATGACATACTTCCTGGTTGCGGGTGTTTATCTTGTGGCCGACAGTGTCTTTGGCCCAGTCTTTCCCAGGTGCAGCTGGTTGGAGATTTGGTTGCTGATTGGATAGCAGCCCTGTCTGTCTGCCTATATAGACCAAATCAGCGGGGATGTTTACATTTACTTCCGGTTACCCCTGGGTCCACACATTATAATGGCGGTGGACGGCACAAACTGACGTGTTGAAGACAAAAACAGACAAAGAAGACAAAAATGGTTCGTCCGTGTTGTGTTGTTGTTTAATATCATTCATAACAACACTTTCACTAACGTTAGTGGAGACCAGACTAGCTAATTTACCTGTTGGACCAGACCAGAGTAGACTTGAAGCTAAATTAAATTAACATGGCGTCAGTAGCTCTGTCTGTAACGTTAACGAGTCTGCAAAAAAACAGCGAGTTTGACAGACAAACAAACGTTATTAGCTAGCTAACACTACATAAAACAAACACAGAAGAAAGGCTAGATACGTCGGACAAGCATGTTTACCAACCGTTTAACCATTTAAATTGAAAGTAGTCGGCCGAAAACAACGAGAGGGTTTGACAGCATTTATTTGACAACACGCACATTTAAACCTGCCGCCTTCCCCAAGTGGTACCCGGAAGTAAATTTGTTTACATGGTGACGTCACGGTGATTTGGTCTATAGAGGACTCACTTTCAACATGACAACAGAGTGGTACTGGAGTGTGAGACCTGTACCCTCTCATCCGCGCATTTACACACCATTTTATTCAATTGTTTTCCTTTGTGCATTTTGGTATTTTGTTTCTCAATCATGTTTGTTTCTGTGTGTGTTGCAGGAGCGAGGCGCCACCTATTGTGGTAGGGAAGAGCAGTGCCGGCCGGGGGTTAACATCAGGTATCAGTGAAGGCGGCGGCCTGCTGGACCAGATTCCTTTGTCAGTAGAGCGTCCTCGTTCCTTTTTTCTTTATAGTTTGAGTAATAAACATTTTTTGTTGCAAATTTGATCATGTTTCTGTGCATTTCATGTTACTGTCCTAACCCTAGACTTGGGGCGTAACAGAGTCCGTCAAGGTTCTTCTAGGTAGGGATTATATGTTGAGGCACTGCAGCCACTTGTTTGTTTTCCTATTCCTGTAATGTCATGTATTCTTATCATGTCTGTCTGATGTCATATTACATGTTGTAGCACTTTGCTGCACTGTTGTTTAAATGTTTTTTGTAGTTTTTTTTTACTCATGAGAAACAGTGTCTTGGGACGCAAGACAAATTTCGGACTTATCGGACAATAAAGTTAATCTAATCTAAGAGGGCGGGTGCCCAAAACATTACACATGGTGCTATATATAGTAGGGGTGGGAGAAAAAATCGATTCACCTAAGTATCGCGATTTTTAATGTCACGATTTTTTGGATCGATATTTTATTCAAGAATCGATAATCGCAAAAGCAAAAAAAAAAAAAAAAAAAAAAATTTTTTTTTTTTTTTTTTTTTTTTTTGGTGCCGCAGTCAGGCCACTCACTGAACAGCAGGCCAGGTGCCGCCTACTGGTTTACTAGTGGTTGTATTACTTTATTAGTTAGTCTGAAGTAATAATTACACTTCAGGGTTAAAGTAGGTGCATCTCATTGTAAAATTGGACTTGGCCCAAATTAGGCTTCAAACGGCCCAAATTGGGCTTCAAACGACCGACATTGAGCTTCAAACGGCCCAAATTTCACGCGCGTCGGCCCATATCGGCCTGGCCTGCTTGGTATCTAATGCCCAGCCTGAATTATGATCCCAGTCCGCCCCTGTTTTTAACTATATCGCCCAGCCCTACTCATGATATACAGTCTCTAGTGTATGATTCAACTTTTCCCATGTTCTAATCTAGTGTAAAAAAGCAAACAAACTGAAAAAAGAAAAGAAAAAAAGAAACAAAAATCGCAATAAATCGTAATATCGAATCGCAATAATCGTAGAATCGCAATACTTAAGAATCGCAATATAAATCGAATCGGCACCCAAGTATCGTGATAGTATCGAATCGGGAGATAAGTGAATCGGCACAGCCCTAATATATAGGCTACGATCAATGGTTCATAGGAGCTATCTCTAATGTGATGTGCGTGCCTCTGGGAACTTTGTTACAAATTGTAAATAAAACAACAAAATGGTGACGCAGATCAGATTGCAGCTGTCTCACCGTGGGATGGGCAGGGAAGGGGTTGAACTGGTCGACCGGCTCTATGTTAGAGTTGGTCACCTGTATGACAGAAGAGTCCTGCAACACAAAGCAAACACATCACTCAGTAAATCATCATATAGCATTAGCCAGCAAGCTCATCTCTCTATACATGTAAGCCCCCTGCAGATGATCCGTGCTAAAACAGCTCTGCGCCCGCTGTGCCATTGTTTTCCTATGAGGGAGAGCGCCGCAATGACTTCCACTTACAGGACGATCTCTCGCACCAGATTTGGTCCAAGGCCACCAAGAGGTTCTAGCGGGCCAAACTTCTACACCACAAATTTTCACATTCTACATTTTCCAATATTACTAATATCTTTTTGTAATATTTCTAGAAGCAGAAAACAACTCTGCCAAAGCTACAAAGCTAAAGGAGAGTATGTACAGAAGACCAAGACAGAGTGAACCAGAGAGGAATTACTTCATTTAATACTCTTCTGACAAAAGTACTCATGGTACAGAAGTGGATATTGTTTAGTAGCACCTATGGGTCTGTTTTTGTTTATATGAAATCTAAACTTTGAAAAACAGTTCTATTATTTCTGCTTTTTAATTTGACCTTTGAAGGGCAGAACTGTCCCTTGAGAACTTTAAATTCCTGAGCTGAAACATGCTATAAAAAAAGGTAGTCTTAAAAACAACAGGCCAGACACAGAAATGTGCTTTGGCAGAGTCTCAGTGTAAAGTACAAGAACTTCCAGACATTGTTGCAATAACCTCCAAGAAGGTCCTGATGAATCATTACCTGAGAAGAACTCCCTTCTTAACAGGAGTTAAGTGCTTAGAGACAAAGAGGATTTGCAAATATGAAATGACTCTAGTGCTTTGACTCATTCAATAGAGGAATGACTCCAGAAGTAGCACTTCTGAACTCAAGACATGTAAAAGGCAATTGGATTTTTGTTTGGGGATTGTGGTTAAATGCATGAACTAAGGTCTGTGGTCAACAAACGTTTATGAAACAGTGACATTTGTGTTGTTGTTTTTACGTGATTTTTAGAAAACACTTCAAAAGGTCATAAAAGTGGTCCTCATTTATGAAAATCATCTTGCTGAACACAAACTTAGCTGTTTCATACATTTTGTTAACCACAGACCTTAGTTCATGCATTTAACCAAAGATTCCCATACAACAACCCCATAGCCTTTCCCCCCTCAGAAGCAGGAGTGCAGGGACATCCGGGGTAAGCCTACAAAAGCCTGTGGTACTCTGTATGAAGACAAAGGGAAGGTCTGGATTGTGGGCCTTTTCCTGGGATAGACTCAAGACAATTAGCCGAAATGTTTGTGAGCCATGCCGACTCCGAGTCTGACATATATGAGAGTATCAAATGAAAACATGGCCCTGACTGATGTCAAATTGAATCACTTTTTCATGACTTTCTATAACTATTGTCAGTGTCACTTCCATGAGTTAAAACTGGGATTCCTTCTGGGCCTATGAATGCTGTTTTTCAGCTTTATTAAAATACTAAATAGTGTGAAAAGAAACCATCATATAATGCAATGATTGTGTGAAACAAGTTATAAAATACATGTTGGCCTATTCCTGGAAATTGACTCATTTGTCAAATTCCCTGATTTTCATCGACAATTGATATAATTCCATGCCTTTCTTTCCCTGTCTGGAATACAAATAAACATTTCATGATATTCCAGAAATGTCACCATGACCAGTGCGAAGATATAGGCCTAATTATTTTACACATCTAGATCTGAGTATTTTTTCAAGGCTATACGTTTAAGAAGTAAATATTCAATGTTGTATTTAGAGTTTCCATATATCCTTGCATGTACTCTGTTGCATCCAATGAGAGGGCGGGCAAAGGGAATCTTAGGAGTTGAAAGACTTGACTTGCTTGATAGAACCCGCCTTGATATCACACACAGAGATAGAAAAATTGCAATGTTGACACAACTAAGGCCATGTCCACACGGAGACGACTTTAGGTGTATCCGCTAAAGTTTTTTGTCATATAGCCGTTTCGTCCAGATGGAACCGCGTTCTGGGACTATACGTTCTGGCCGTATACGCTAATTTTTCAAAACGGGTCCCAGAGTGATTAAATCTGAAGACGCCACCCTTGCATTTCCGTGTTTACAACCCATACGCATCTTTCCTGAAACGATGACGCCATAGCCCCACCTCTCTCCACCAGCAACAATAACAAGCATGGCAGTAGCGTTCGTGCTACAGCAGTGGGGATCTTGCAGCAAAATATAATGCTCCTCTATTACCACCGTCAGCAACAAGTGGACACGGAGAACAGCGTGTAGCCTACAACATCCTCAGGGCTCCACACAGCTGAGTCTTCCCATCCACCCCTCCCCTCCCTTCATCGGATATTTCCCAGAAGGCTTAGCGGCGGCTACATTTTTACAATAACACAAACAAAATCAGGCTTAACGTGTTAGATAGAAATTATATTTATTTTTAATACAACATGCAATTCTGGAATATTTTAATATTGGACAAAATGAAATGAAATGAAATGTAAACCCTCAGTGTAACCAACATACTCTCTTGCCCTATATATAGCCCTCGTAAATACAACGTGAATAGGGAAGTGAGAGGTTTGACGAACACAGGTTGCACTGTGATGTCTGTGATATCCGCTCGTGTCCACTCCAACAAGACTTTAGCTTACTTGACGCGACTTTTTCAATAAAAACACATTCATGCCATGAGTTTATATAATGTATATTTATGTTGCATCATTTAGCCTGTGCTGTGATGTGCAGGAGCGGCCAATACGCTGGGATGTGTTTGCAACATGTCTACAGATCATGGAAGTGGATGATATCAGGAACGTCACCGATAGTTAACGTTCTATATTGTAGGCTACAGGGAGACCATCAGCCCTGCTGAACAGCTCTGCATTTGCCTGTATACTGTAGGTTTAATCATTTTATTCATTGACATGGCAAACCTCCCCGCAAAGCCAAGGGTTTAAGCTGCTGCTACAGTGAGATACACATTATAGACTGTGCGCCCCTAGAGGTTGTATTATTGACGAGATTGTCTTTCTCTGTTATTCTACAGCGGTTTCAGTGGTTTCATGTGGATACACACATTTCTTGAAACGTTTCCATGTTTATGGAAAACTTTTCTGAAACGAAAAAAAAAAAGATAGCTTCCGTCTCCGTGTGGACATGGCCTGAAACACAAGTCCCCATATATATATATAGCCTATGAGTCATGCTTACAAAAGGCTGACCCTTCTGGCATCCTTTAAAGGTGACGAGGCATGAGGAAAACGTCACATGACAGGCTCTCCACACACCTGTAAGCATTCCCAGGAAGAAAGAGATAACTAGGAGGTTTCACTTCAGGAGAAAGCAACAGAGCTTCACTGCCCAGTAGCTGTAGTAGTTTTCTAAGGACAGTTGTGAGAGAGACAATACCTTCCATAATATTCAATAGTGTTTTCTGACGGCCATCGTCTTGCTAGAGCAGGTTTTAAATGGCATACAATTATCTCTTTTTTAGAAGGAAGTCTTTGTAGATCGTCACCAACTATGGAGATATCCAAATTAGCCTAAAATGTCAAATGTGTTTACACCGTGAAATCAGAAACAAAAAGAATTGTGACCAAAGTGCCGCTTGTATCTTTTGATGACACAGACAGCAATGGATGGAGAATATGTCTTATTCATAACAATAAGCCTCTCTAAAATAAAGACAGGGCCAAGACATCAACACAGAGGGAGTGTAGAGAGAGACACACCGCATCTTCATCACACTTAGGGATGCACGATATATGCCCGATTTATGTATATATATATTTATATGCGCGATATATCGGCAATCATATCGGTATCGGCCGATGTTAGTCTTTTTTTTTTTTACATATCGGCATCGGTCCAATGTTGCAATGTTGTTGTTTTTAATATATATATTTTTCCCCCGATTTTGTATCCCATTTTTATCCCCCATTAGTGCTAATTTTAATTTGTTTATCCTGGTTGCTGCTCCACCCTCTGCCGATCTGGGGAGAGCCGAAACTGGCTCCATGCTTCCTCCGAGACATGGGCAGTAGCCAGCCGCTTCTTTTCACCTGACAGGGGAAGCTTCACCGGTAGGACATAGCACGTGGGAGGATCACGCTATTCCAACGAGTTCCCCTCCCTCCGAACATGCGCCCCTAACGACCAGAGGAGGCACCACATCAGCAACCAGGATATTGCATGTTTTGGTGTGGGGTTCCTATATGAAGGAAACCCCCAGGGGGCACGGGGAGAACATGCAAACTCCACACAGAAAGGCCCTATTGACGAGACCCCACCCGGGCGGTGGGCACTCGAGGACATGCGGACGGGCACGCACTCCTTCAGCGCTCACAGCGTCCCAGGTGGGAATCGAACCCAGGACCTTCTAGCTGTGAGGCGACAGCGCTTACCACTGCGCCACCGTGCCCCCCCGATGTTGCAATGTTAATATCGGTTATCGGTATCAATCAGCCAACATTTTCACATTGAGAGGAAACAATGCAGTAAAATCTATGATTTATAGCTTTTCCAAATGTTTTGGAAATAAAGAAATGCATTACTTTTTAAAATTCACAGAATTTAAACGTGTCTTTCAGTGTGTACAAAATTTGATTATCATAGAAATTTGTTTTTTATACAGATCATAAATCGACATCGGTAAATAAATATTGGTTATTCGCCATAATAACAGCAATGTTAATATTGGTTATCCGTATCGGCCAAAATGTTCATATCGGTGCATCCCTAATATCACAGTGGACTCTCCATACTGATGCTAAGGGCCTATCAGTAAGGCTTCCTGCACTGACCAAGGGTCACTTCTCCTGGCAATCTTCTTTATAAAATATGTGTGTGACGAAGAGCAGTCGTGCTCCAGACGTCACCTTGGTGGTGCAATAATAAAGAAGTGGACTTTGGATCCTTCAGTGTGTGAGCTGTTGATTTGTTGATTTGATGATTTGATTTGGGGCTCAGCACCTGCCCGCATGCGTGCTGCTGTGCTGCAAACCATTCAGTGGTGCAAAATATTGGTCATTATAATAACCTGAGTGTAAAATCTAGCTCGGGATCAGCATAGCTTGATGTACCGACCGACCCAGACAGTCAAGTTGCACCAGGAAACAGGAGTGACAATCATTAATTGTCTAGTTGTGGTTGGGTTGTGCACCTCCTATTTCATAACTGCAGTTGGATATTGCTACTAAATGGACTTAACACTTAAGCCACTCTTCAGCTTGCTTTAGCACAGTTCTACAGTGCTACAATTTCACAAGTACACGCTCCTGAAAATACATTCATGCAGGTCATTGGAAAAAGGGTGGCACATGTGCAACAACTTAGAACCATATGAAATCCGTTAATTATTTTTCCAAATTCCGTTTTATTTTCCCCAAAATTCATTCTTTTTCCATTTTAATTTGAATTGAGGCATTAGGAGTGATAATTTTTTCTTTTTTTGATGACTTGGCTCTCTCAGACAGCCTCTTCAACATGTTTCCCAAGGTGAAAACTAAGTTGTGAGGTGCAGTAAGGGTCCCATGCAAGGCTGGCCCCCCACTCAAAACACCCCAATCAAAAACGGAATCATTTCTCTAGGCCTTTTTTTTTACAATTATGAAATCATTTAGGTTACTACGATCATTAGATCTACTTCTTATTTTCATCATTGGGCCTACTTTGATCAATTTCAGCCAAATTATGGAAAACGGCAACATTCCATGTTTTACAGTTGATTCCATTTTTATTAACAAAAAACATGATGCCGTCCGTTTTTCTCCGTTTTGCGGAAATCATATGGTCCTACAACAACTTCAGTCAGAATAGTATTTACTTTTTTTAAAGATACCCTCCCGAACTTCTTGATTTATGAGTATTATTTTTTGTTCCTTTGCATAAAGGGTCAGCAGCACAGTGCCGTGGCCTGTGGCGTGGCGTGCAGTGAAGGGAATGGCACTGCAGTGCGGAGGCCATATTCAGCTGCTGGGAAGCTATTATTTGTTCAGTCACTTACACACCCAGCAGACAAACGGTGCTCTAATCTCCACTGAGTGACGTCACGTGACGTCAGGCCCATTGTGCACATGAGACAGTGTGATGCTGCTGCACCACGGGGGGAAAATGGCAACATTATAACGGCCACTAAAATGACAAAATAATCATTTTTATAGTCGCTACTTGCTACATAATGCTGATATGTAAAATGATGTGAATAATCTACTACTACCATGTGGTTTGCACTGTATGTGAGGTCTGGCTGTCCTCGAGAATGTTGGTGTAGCATGTTCTGTGATACCATGGTGCCAGTAGGGATGCACGATATATTGGCATTCGGCAATCATATTGGTATCGGCCGATGTTAGTCATTTTTTTTATATATCGCCAATAATGTTGCAATGGTAGTATCGCATATCGGTTATTGGTATTGGCCAAAATTTACACATTGAGAGGAAACAATGTGGTAAATCTATGATTTATGGGCTTTTCCAAATGTTTTGGAAATAAGAAAAATGCATTACTTTTTCAAATTCACTTTTTACATTGTGTTTTTCAGTATGTGCAGATTTTTTTTATTACCATAGAAATGTGTAAATATCGGTTATCGGCCATAGCAGCAATGTTCATATTGGTTATCGGTATCGGCAAAGAAAATCATATGGGTGCATCGCTACATACAAGCTGTCAATATAGTGTCTCTGCACCAATGCTGCCAAGACAGATTCCTGTGCATGTATTGTACTACAGGTGTGTTGCAGATAAACTTTTTATTTTCATTTTTATTTGATGGTTTACGGACCTAATGCAGTGCTGTAACTTGATTAACCCTTATCTTGTACGACGGTCCGGAAAGCCACTGTAACCTGTGTGTTATAAATGCTCAGCAGGATACATCACGTACCACGTCATGATCCGTGGGTTTAAATCCAGTGCACAACCTAGGCTGCATGTCCCACATGTCTGATGAAGGTCCTTGTATTCAAAACATGTTTTTAAACTCAAATCAAATGAACTGTTTTTAAATGAGAATTGCTGTTCATCTCCATCTACTTGTTTTCACTCTCCTTATCTCTCCCCTCTGCCTCCTATCTAATACATCAGAAATGACTGATAAAAAAAATGACTCACAGTTACAGTAAGCTAGGCTAGCTTATAGCATTACAACAATAAGGAGCAGCCAAGGAGGCACATCCTTGACAAAAAAATGCACATGAGGGTTTTCAACCAGACTTCAAAGGGGAGGGGAAAAGTAAAAACAACAAAGTTATACTTCTGATACATAAAAGTTTAAAATAAGGCTTAGTCATGTCTGAGTTGTTGTTATGTGTTGTTTATAAATATACACAACAACCCACGCGCAATGGCAGGAGCCCGGAACACATTTACCGGGTACGTTTGGGAAAAAAAATCTTCAGTGTAGCTAAGGTTAGCTAGCTAGAGCCTAGCTAACCTTTCACATAGTTTAGGATAGGAACAATTTCCCCATTGTGTGTGGGGCCGTGAGACTGCTACTCTTGTTGATAATTCATCGAGCAGTGAAAACGAGACGTTTTCCTCTATGTTTGATGTTACAATGAGATCTAAAAAGCAGCCTAAGGCTTTTGCTCACGTCACGAGGTAAAAGAAGAAATGGTGGATGGATGGTATTCTGTGTGAAGGAGAGCCTGGCTTTAATGTATGGTTATGTTATGTAACAGCCTAGAGGACATCATGCAGCCTGAGCCTGGTGGATGGGGTTAGCAGATGTGCTTTTGTTCAGTGGAGAGAATCTGAGGAGTTTGGTCTTACACTCCTAAAAGAAATATGCACTGAATCCATTTTCGAGATGTCTGCGTATCTAGTTTGGGACAAAACATAAACAAGAAAAGTAACATTGTATGTGTGATGTGTCTCAAACTTAGACTCAGGACCAGGATACATCCTTTTTGAGAGTGTAGTTCATCGACTTTAAAACAGAAAGGGGTACTACATTTTGGAAGTTGAGTCTTACCTTTTGTCAAGATTACATGTGGACTTCACAGACCACAAGAGAGGGCCCAAACTCTTCACTTCAATCTAGCTGTGAAACAACTTTGATACCACAAAGTATGATGGTATTTCCATGCACATGCAGAGCCACTCGTAGCTTTTAGATCATATGACAGGTGACCCGCTTCTGGACTTTTCAATACTGGCTGGCTGGCAGTACCGGCAGTACACAGAGAGTCTGTATTTACTGGAAAGGCATGTCTCTAGGTTCAAGAAATAATCAGGCACGTAGATAATGAAGTTACACAGCATATTAGAGCGAATAGACTAGGGTTAAAACCAGCAGCAGCAATGGAGGTACAGTAGCTGAAACATGGTGCCTGTGGCTATATGATAACCTATAGTCAAGTAGGCTAAGGTCATATCAAATGATGTCCGAAGTGTTAGGAGTCCACACAGTGATTTTGAGTGGTTTACAACGAAAATACATTGTGGTCGAAAAGGGTTTGGCACAGATTCCTAGTTGGCAACATTTTAACTTCCTGCAACTGAGCTAGCTTGATAGCACCGCCCTCGTTTATCGACAAAGCACGGCGATTGGTTGAAAGTCCGTCAATCATGCCACGTTTACCAAATGGCCACCGAGACAGCAGAAGAAGAGCCCGCCCCAACATCCACCCAACAAGTTAGCTACAGCGAGTCAGCGACAACTTGATTGAAGCTTACCGAACTACTAGGTTGCCGTTGTGAAGGAAGTCAAAAAGACACACTTACATTGAAAGGGTTGTCGCTGGCTGGATCTGCGAAGGGGTTGTTATCAAATCCAGACATTTTGAACCCGTTGTAGGCTGTTCTGACTTCTTTAAATGGAGGAATAAACAATACACTTCTCACTCGCTTCAGTCGCCTCTCCTATCCACTTCCTCGAATAAAAGTTTACAGCGCAGGCGCACTTCGACAATGATGTCTACGTCACTTGACACACTTGACCAAAGACGATGGGATTTCAAGTAGGCTATCTGTGACTTGACACTTTGAAATTGATTGACGAAGTAAAGCGCGCCACCTGCGCATATGTGTGAATATTACACAAAGTAAATAATATGGAATGCTTTTGCTTGTGTAAGAAATGCTCCTGTGCGAACATAAACACACACACACACACACACACACACACACACACACACACACACACACACACACACACACACACACACACACACACATATATATATATATATATACTTCTATATATATATATTTATATACATACATAATATATATATATATACTTCTATATACAGTACATATGTACACACACATTATATATGTATGTATGTATGTATGTATGTATGTATGTATGTATGTAGGCTATGTATGTATGTATGTATGGATGGATGTATGGATGTATGGATGTATGTATGTATGTATGTATGTATGTATGTATGGATGGATGTATGGATGTATGTATGGATGTATGGATGTATGTATGTATGTATGTATGTATGTATGTATGTAGATATATATACTTCTATATACAGTACATATAGATATGTACACACACATGTATGTATGTATGTATGTATGTAAGCCTTTTTACCTACTGTCTTCCATAACTTCTTTGTATTGGACTCTAATGTCCACTCATATCCAACCAGACAATAGACCCTTTTCACGGGGGCCATGTTGTGCCAAAAAGGCAGGGTAAACACAGGTGCAAGCAAAACGCTAATGAGGGTTTCCAACTTCCAATGATTGGAATTTGGAAACCCTTATTAGTGTGTTGCTTGCACCTGTGTTTGCGCTGCCTTTTCGGCACAAAATGGCCCCCGTGAAATGGGTCTATCACATAACATTCACCTTCCATTTTCCCGCACAACTTTAGGTCAATTTAAGTAAGGGATAATGGATAGTGAGCCGGTGATTACTGGCGAAATAATGACCGACAGGTGAATGATTGCTTAATCATTCACCTGAAGGTGAATTCTGTAGATTCTGTAGATAGTTTTCAAAAGCAGCCCAGTAACAGTTTATTATTATGATACCGGATCGATTTATCAGACCGAATGGGTGATCAGTAGCGGAGCGTACACCGGGGCAGAGGGTGCGCCCGCCCTGGGCCCACTCGTCAGGGGGGCCCATCAAAAAAAAAATTTTTTTTTTTTTGCAGGCCAGGCCAGGCCATCGGGCCCGGCTGGCAACCTGTGTTTTTCTTTTTCTTCTTCAGAACAAGCTTGTCTGTAAAGTGGCTTCACTGTAGGCTTTCTTGGACATAATATTACTTGGCTCAATGAGTGACAAATTGTGTTTTCGGATATAGGGGCTATCAGCTATTTTACAGTTGTGACTTAAAATTACTATTTAATAAAGTCAGTGGTGTGAGTGTGAGAGGAATTCAATCAATAGACAATAACATTGGTGTGTTTAAAATGAGATATTCCACTAAATATGGCTAAAACCGATTCAAACATGCAAAAAAGGCAAATTTTTCTTCGCAGCCTGGCCTGGCCTTCAAAAAAAAAAAAAAAAAAAAAAATTTTTTTTTGATGGGGCCCCCCTAAGAGCTTCGCCCCCTCTGGGCTGATAGGGTTGCTCCGCCCCTGCCTGTGATGCTTGTTAAAGCCGTGATCGTTGTGGGATTATTACACCTGAGACAGACAGACCCAGGGATCAAGTTACAGAGAGCCCACTTTACACTGTTTACACAGACTGTGACACTTGTTAAAGCCGTGATCATTGTGGGATTATTACACCTGAGAAACAGACAGACCTGGACTCTGTACTGCACTCACTGTCATTGGCTGCTGCTATAATTGTATACGGTTATTGTTATTTTATTTTTGTGTTGAGATGACAAGTTTTGCACTGTGTTTTGAAGTGATAATAATAATAATAATAATAAGTTCAGTGTTTCTGCCTGTGTTGCTGTCTGTTGTAGTGTAATTATAAAATGACCTAAAGGGAGAGCAGGTCACCAAGTGAGTGAGAAAAGGAAAAATACTGAATAATTACATCACTACAGTATAATCCTAATGTTAATTTAAAATGAGATATTCATCTAAATATGGCTAAAAATCATCCAAACGTCCATAAAAACGTCAATTTTTCGTCGGGATCCAAAAAAAAAAAAAAAAATTGAAAAAGAAATTGAAAAAATTGTGTCCCCCTTATTGCAAACTCGTTCCGGCGCCACTGACACACACACACACACACACACACACACACACACACACACACACACACACACACACACACACACACACACACACACACACTTAAGCCTACAGAGAGAGAGAGCTGAGAGAGAGAGAGAGAGAGAGAGAGAGAGAGAGAGAGAGAGAGAGAGAGTAACATATTGAGTCTTTCTTTCTTTCTCGAGTGAAATGTTATAGTCTCTCCTGATTCTAAATAGCTGAATCGCTTGGTTTGACCAAGCAAAGCTATTTTTTTATACTTTTTCTTACGGAATGTCTATGGAAAAATTAATAGCGAATGGAATCCCTTAGTACACATGCCGAACACGGAAGAGGGCGTGACTTTAGCACTTCGTGTCGTGACGTCATCGGTGGCGGTGCCCTGGCTGACAGACGTCGCAACCATGGAGGAAGTAAGAGGTGAGTGAGATGCTCTTCTTCATCCCGTTCCAAATCACTCATTCTGTAGATAGTTTTCAAAAGCAGCCCAGTAACAGTTTATTATTATGATACCGGATCGATTTATCAGACCGAATGGCTGGTTATCAGCGAGCATCTAGCTAGTAGCGTGCATCTAGAGGTGACGGTTGTTTGTTTAGAGCAGTAGGCTTGACTCTTTGAAATGACATGTCGTTTCTAACATGGTCATCGCTGTGTGTAAATGTGTGAAATGTCAAACCAGACGCGCGGTCGCTTTTTTGCTTTCGTCGGGTCGCAGAGTCAACTGGCCAGGGAGAAACGTTAGGGATCGTCGCAAAAGTGCGTTTTTTTTTTATTATGATAGTGGCACATGATCCGGGTACTTCGCAAAACGTCAAGGCCGCGCCCCTTTTAGGCCACTCGCCGTTGACTTTCATTGTAAAATAAATATATAGAAAAATAACATAATTAATTTAGTTTATAAATGACCCAAAGACAGTCACATGACATGACAATATATTTCAACTCGGCCGGCCATAGAATGCACAAGATACATCGACAATAGTAGGTAGGCTACTTGCCTTATATGGCTGTATCCAGCCCACTGATGAGTTCCCACTGGGTTACATGCATCATCCACATTGACGGTGTCACCTCTACTATATTAAAAAAAACATTGCAGATTTTTTTTTATTGTTAGTGAAACCGACAACACAGCAGCTCTTTGCGTGTTTTCAGCTTCTTGTACAGTCTTTTCCTATGCTGGGTTTCCCTGTAAAAGGGGCAGTGGCCTCTGAGCCGACTACAAGACAAAATGATGCGTTGCCGTTCTGGTCTATACTAGGCCATTGATTCTCAACCTTTTCCCATAAGGACCATCATTTATGTCACATTGATTAAATGAAGCCACAGACCTCCATTTGATGAGCTGTTATCTCTCAGAACCAAATCAAGAACGTCATCATCATTGAGTGCTCGAGTGACATCACTTACCTAATGATTGCCCTAAATAATGATGTGATGTCACTCGAGCAATGATGACATCATCTGGTGACATCATCACTGATGACATCACTCACTGATGACATCATCGAGTGCTCGAGTGACAACACTGGTATGGTAGCAGCTGCATTCTATACATAAGTGATATCAGTGATTTATAATCAATTTGAGTGTGTCTTGGAGGCTTTGGAGACCACTGTGTTCCAGACCAGGGGGGGTATAACTCCCGGGGGGCGGGGGGGGGGGGGGGTCTAACTCCCAGGGGTTGTCTAGTGCTAGATAGATAGATAACAGAGAAACTACAGTATGATCAAAACACTCATTCTTCTACATTCTCTGTGTTAACTTCTCTTCTCTGTGTTAAATTAAATAATGTGAAGCTTAACAATTCATCAATTTCAGTTTTTTTTTAATCAACAAATTAAACTTTTATCGATTTGTTTTCCATCCTCAGTGTTTCCCCTGACCTGTGCCGTGCAGAACTATGCCTGGGGGAAGGTGGGGCTGGACAGTGAGGTGGCCAGACTCGTGGTGGGTGGAGACCCGCTGGCCGTCATAGAGGACAGCAAACCCTATGCAGAGGTGAGACAGCTGTCATAGAGGACAGCAAACCCTATGCAGAGGTGAGACAGCTGTCATAGAGGACAGCAAACCCTATGCAGAGGTAAGACAGCTGTCAGTATTGAGGAGAGGGACTGTGACTGGAAGGTTGCTGGTTCGAATCCCTGGACTTGGAGCAAGGCAGTTAAGCCCAAGTTGCTCCAGTGAAGCTGCTGGAAGACTGTGGTTGTACTCTTTCAGCAAATCGTTCCAGAATAAATGTAAAAGGTTTAAACAAAAAGTGCTTTTGACTAAATATAAATTCCAGGTTTGAATCGGATTACTTCATTGTGATGTCAAACATGTCTTCCATGAATGATGCAGACACTGCTTGGACCAATCAGTAAAAAGATGCATTATCAATTCAATTATTTTTCCATTTTCCATTCCATTTTCAAATTTGCTTTCTTGGCATGAATGTCACAACAACACTGTTGCCAAAGCATCAATCAATGAAACAAAAATAATTAGTATATTACACATCAACGAAGATGACATCATTATCCCCCTCATGTTTTCTCAAAATTGGACCAGTGGATTAGCAGTTATATTACATCCTTTCACAGTTTGAAAATGTAACCTTCATGCATGCAATGTTTTAAAAATGGAAGAGAACAGTGCCAAAATCAGCCATGCCTCCAAACTGCTTCAAACTTGCACCATTGGTGTAGTGTACATAGTTAAAACATTTAGTTTAAAAACTTTAATCAATAATTGTATTGTTACAGTGTCATTTTGTAAACCCTGGAACACACTGTGAAGATGCATTGTCCCTCAAAGTTTCACCAAAATGGTACCAGTGTGTCTGATATTGTCACGGTGAGTGGTGTGTAGAGGACAACAGCAGGAGGCAGATGATGATCAAACCCAACACTGGGCATATATTTAATGAAACAACAGGTAACATATAATGACAGGTAACATGGACAGAACACGCGTGAACTTCCTGACGACCAGAAGGGAACAGGAAGCTAAATACACAGAGGGAAGTGATTACACATGGGAAACAGCTGGGTGATTACTAACAAGACACAGGCCCTTTCTCAATAACAAGAATGCATTCTTGTTCTTGGGGAGAACGTTCTTGCTAGTCGTTCTTAGAAGAATGAACTTGCGAGTCGCTAGGTCACAAGCACACATAATGCTGTTGGCAGTTTGAGACGATGCGTTCTTGAGGGTATTGCGCAATACTAGCGCAGAGGCCACCTGCAGTACTACACAAATAAAAAGCTCAGCTGATGTAGATGCAGCCAATAGACCCTTTTCACGGGGGCCATTTTGTGTCAAAAAAGCAGGGTAAACACAGGTGCAAGCAAACACACTAATGAGGGTTTCCAAATTCCAATCGTGGAAGTTGGAAACCCTCATTAGTGTTTTTGCTGGCACCTGTGTTTACCCTGCCTTTTCGACACAAAATGGCCGACGTGAGAAGGGTCTATTGTGCTCTGGACATTTTTTGTTGCTCCATTTTTCGCCCTAAATGTTCGTAAAGAGTCAATTATTGAAACCTACTACCCTGCTTGTAGGCATCAAAAGTCATCAGAAATTAATTTAGTGATGCAATAAACCTTTAAATTGTAAAAAAAAAGCTTCCCGGAGCTTATGGCATCTTCCCTGCTCCATTCTGCCTCCGTTTATGCCGAAATGAATACTGGGATACGTGCCTTGCCCAGTTGACACAAGTCACCAACCAGAGCATTCTCGGTAAAGTGGGCATGTCGAGAACACATCCAGGAATTTTTAATTGTCTGTTTTAAGAACAGACAAGAACCCATATTGAGAAAGGGCCATAGACTGGAGACTAACATAGATCTGCTGGACCTAGACAGTGAAACATGAGGAACCTGAGGGGACTAGAGACATAGGGGAAGTCTGACAAAGTCACTATAGGTTGAGGCCACATCTCGTCATAGACGCTGGTTTAGCTGGCTCAGCCTGGCTGGGGGTGTGGTCAGGGTGGGGTAAAAACCCCCGTTCTATCCATTCAGCAAAGTTAGAATTTAGCTGATAGCCCAGCCCAGGCAGACATGATCGGGGATTTAACCACCGCAGTAAACGCACATCTGAGCAGACGTCTTGTGTTCTGCTCTAGAACCCCCAAACATGTAGTTTAGAGCCGCAGCACCGTCTTTTGGTGAGTCAGCCCATGAGATATATGGGCGGTTTTACCCCACTCGCGCACCAGCCGCTTAACATTTTGTGGGCATTCCCAGACATGCGGACTGTCTCTATCGTGACAGATATAATATGCTTGAATTTAAAATCTTAATTATATAGCATCCTTATTATGCCAAATAGTGTCATTTCTTCAGCACTGGGAATCTGGGACACATAGTTTAGTCAAAATCAGCCCGTGATATCACCTGAAATCTACTATGATTTTTAAAGGTTCACATGCCATGTCTGTCCTCAGGATGTTGGCAACGTGAGCCTCTGTCCCTACATGCCTGTCATAAGTCCTTCTTTATTTAGCTACAGTGGCTCTGGACTGGAGGGTTTGTCTTGAAGGTCAGTAGATCAATTTGTGGCACTGGTGACATTTTCACAGTAAAGTCACATTAAAGTTACATGCTACGGTTGGTCATATTCGCTTCCACGCCGATACAGAAGGTGGTACAACGCTTGAGGCTATAAATGTGACATAATTTAGCTACAAATGTTCCGCTAACTGAGAAAGATTGTCATGTGAGTGAATGGAAATACGACAATCAGTCAGTCAGCCCCTCACTACCCTTTTTGACTGATTTGATCCAGTCATATTACATTCTTATCAATAATCATTTTATTTAGGGATGCACGGTATTTATCGGACCGATAAATGATCGTCAGTTATAGCCATTTTGCGTTATTATTTATTATTCCGATAATTACATTTTAGCTGATAAATAACAGCCGATAATATGAGGCCAACTTGGCTTTGTTTTGCCTTGGAAGGGGCAGCGGTGCAATATTGTTGTCGCACGCTTGTGATGTCACAGCTGTCCATAGAACAAAACATGGCTGCCGCCAGCGTGGCTGTTTTTCACAATTTCAGGTGATCACAACGCTATTTCCCCACAAAAAAAAGTTTCTCTCTCTCTCTCTCTCTCTCTCTCTCTCTCTCTCTCTCTCTCTCTCTCTCTCTCTCTCTCTCTCTCTCTCTCTCTCTCTCTCTCTCTCTCTCTCTCTCTCTCTCTCTCTCTCTCTCTCTCTCTTCCAGCTGTGGATGGGTGCCCACCCGAAAGGTGACGCGCAGATCAAAGACAACAGGATCGCCCAGACCACACTGGGCCAGTGGATCGCCCACTTCCCCGGCTGCCTGGGCTCCAAGGTCAAAGACACCTTCCAGGGTCAGCTGCCCTTCCTCTTCAAGGTGCTGTCCGTCAACACAGCGCTGTCCATACAGGCCCACCCCAACAGGGTGAGCACACACACACACACACACACACACACACACACACACACACACACACACACACACACACACACACACACACACACACACACACACACACACACACAGAGTGTTCAAATTCTGCATAGTACTTACTGATCAGTTAAGTTGAAGCATAACTTCTTGTCAAAAATAGCTTCTTGAACAGTGATGAAAACGGCTGATAACAAACCTACGCCCCTTTGTCAAGTTACCAGAAATGAATGACGCGCTCCCCTTATTATTATTATTATTATTATTATTATTATATTATTATCCTCCGTAGTGAACAAACAAACTGGAGATACAGAGAATCACTTTGCAACACGGAGAGAGTTTAACACACTGAAAATGGATGGATGGCTGTCCCGAGCAACGTTACATTATTTGATTTCGTTTTACGCGTTTACAAGCACACCACTTCTGCACGTCACCGCCCCTTCTGCACGAAGAGCCGCCTCATTGTTTCCACCCAGTTTTAACAACGAAAGCTGGGAGAAAGTTCTCAGTCTCCAGTTGAGCAAAGCGGAAATTTCCAATTCATTTTTCCCATAGAGAATTTGACATTGAAAAAGTGTAAGGTAGACTTACCATGTGTTGTCAGGGTGTAGGTTGACTTCATCATTGTGTGTTCAGAGTTTCCAGAGTATTGTGATTGTGAATTCAGTATTGTTTTAGGATTAGCATGTCGGATGTGTTTTAGGATCACCATGTAGGATGTTTGCATGCTTAACCTACTGCATTCCAAAGTATACAGTGTACACTATGACACTTAGTATATACAGTGTACACTATGACACTTAGTATATACAGTGTACACTATGACACTACGACACTATGTACACTATGACACTTGGTTACAGCTAGTTTATATACAGTGTACACTATGACACTTAGTATATACAGTGTACACTATGACACTACGACACTATGTACACTATGACACTTGGTTACAGCTAGTTTATATACAGTGTACACTATGACACTTAGTATATACAGTGTACACTATGACACTACGACACTATGTACACTATGACACTTGGTTACAGCTAGTTTATATACAGTGTACACTATGACACTTAGTATATACAGTGTACACTATGACACTACGACACTATGTACACTATGACACTTGGTTACAGCTAGTTTATATACAGTGTACACTATGACACTTGGTTACAGCTAGTTTGAATTGAGCAGTTTGGTTAGAGCAGCAGCACTGAGTGACCCTCTTCCTCTCTTGCATGGCTGTGGGCTGGCCCGTCAGGAGT
The DNA here is from genome assembly GCF_964638095.1 of Poromitra crassiceps. Classification (NCBI taxonomy): domain Eukaryota; kingdom Metazoa; phylum Chordata; class Actinopteri; order Beryciformes; family Melamphaidae; genus Poromitra; species Poromitra crassiceps. The sequence continues at coordinate 1,521,436 of NC_139636.1, forward strand.
TGGCTGCTCGTCTCCACGCCCAGTTTCCCGAGCATTACCCCGACGACAACCACAAGCCAGAGATGGCCATCGCTCTCACCCGCTTCCAGGGCCTGTGTGGCTTCAGGCCGCTCGACCAGATCCTGGGATTCCTTCAATGTGAGTCCCCCTAATCATTCTTTTGAAACATTGAACAATGACCGTCAGGCAGCAAGATGGATTTTCGACCCCTTTAAATGTACATGCTACCATGCAACTTTTTTAGGGTCCTTCAAAGGTAAACAAACTTTTTAAATCTTCAAGTCATAGTATTGAAGAGTAATGTGCTGAGAGCACATTGCGCTCCTTTTTATTGTTATTATTGCACCATAACTCAAAACACAAGCCTATTTTTGCTCCAATGTTTACAAACAATACAAATGTAATCAAACCGTTTATGGCTTTCAAGTACATTTCAAACTCATGTTTAGCTCTTACAAACTGATATTCTTCGTATCAAGAGCTCTGTCAGAGGTAAACGATACTTTAAAATGTAATTTTTTTTAAAAATAAGAAGTGTTTTGAATGGTAAAAGTTATGGAGCAAATCTGGAAGATGGACAATAATCAAAGATGTCCTGCAGCCAAACAAGCTAATTAGCCTAACTTCATTCAGACACACGTTTGTTTAGTGTGGCTGGCTAACTTCAAACTTGCAATAAAGGTGCGTTCATGTGAAATTAGTTTTTCCAGTATATCCAGTAGCACAGGATGGATGCACAGTTACACAAAGGAGCAGTTAATTACGTATTTTGTGTGTGTGTGTGTGTGTGTGTGTGTGTGTGTGTGTGTGTGTGTGTGTGTGTGTGTGTGTGTGTGTGTGTGCGTGCGCGCGTGCCAGCTGTCCCAGAGTTCCGTGCTCTGGTGGGGAACGAGGCAGCAGAGGAGCTGCAGTGCAGCGTGGGAGATGCGGTGCGTACCAGCCAGGCGCTGAAGAAGTGCTTCACCAGGATGATGAACTGTGAGAAGAAGGTGTTTGTAGACCAACTCAACATGCTGGTGAAGAGAGTCACCGAGGAGGGTGAGGAGGAGTCTACAAAGTCAACCACCGAATCACTGTGCTTAGCCTAATTAATAGTATAATATAAACATTTTAGATTTGGTTCACACACTGCAGTTTGGTGGAAGAGGATGTGCAGATGACAGGTGAGCACAAATGACGTTGGACACTTTTCTGCTCTGAGTTGACGTTGTATCAACTGGAGGCGTTCCGCAACGCAAAAGCAGTGAGCAAAACGCATAACTCTCATTGAAAACAATTAGAAAAGCCAGGCTGTCTGACCGCAGCCATAGGCTCTTACACAGTAGGAGAGTCCCGGGAAGACACCCAATGAAAATGCCAAATTCTAGAACAGTAATTAATTAATTAATTAAGTAATAGTTAGACTGTAGAGCAGTGACGGCTGGTGGTGATATTGGGTGGAGGGGCTAAAAAATTATAACCACCAATAGCTCATGCTGCAGCAACAGCAGCCTCCGAGATACCAAATTACAGCAACAAACAACACTAAGTAGTAGGCTATAAGAATTGCCTGATGCAAAACTTTCTGTAGGCTATCACTCTCTCTCACACAACACACACACACACACACACACACACACACACACACACACACACACAATTAAATGATTAATTTATGTCCACATAAATACAGAGTACAAAAGGATATAAACACTAATAATGCAGTCAGATGCTGGGAAACAGTTACAAAACTGCCACAATAATGTGTACAAAAAAAGGAACACCACACAGGGTGATGGCAGTGGCAAATTGACAAATACAGTTATACTGTAATACAAGATATTGGTTAGTATCCACTTCAAGAATACAAAAAGCAGCGCCTTCTCCATATCAAGCGGCTACCAATAATAGCAGACTGAGCAATACCTTCTCTTAGGTAGATATGCAAAACCAACACATTCCCAAACAGATTGTCTTTATCAGACCACAAGAGGAGAGAGAGAGAGAGAGAGAGAGAGAGAGAGAGAGAGAGAGAGAGAGAGAGAGAGAGAGAGAGAGAGAGAGAGAGAGAGAGAGAGAAACTTTTTTTGTGGGGAAATAGCGTTGTGATCACCTGAAATTGTGAAAAACAGCCACGCTGGCGGCAGCCATGTTTTGTTCTATGGACAGCTGTGACATCACAAGCGTGCGACAACAATATTGCAGAGCTGTTCACGTCTTTTCCCTTTGATGTTTAACGAGCTACAGCTGTTGTGCCCAGTGCCCACGTAACACAAAACTTACGATTTTGTCTTTGTCCCTTTCCTTGGACTCTTCACTTTTTTTTCAATTTCCCCCCGTCAGAGATCAAGGAAAATGAATGAGAAAGTAGTCCTCAGCGCCATTTCCTGATTCTCACTTGTAGTGTGTGCATGTCATATTCGAGCTGTCATTGGTTGTCAAGTCAGTGGCAGGTCGGCCCTGGTGGGCTGAACCATGGGCTGTCCGAGTTTAGCCCAAATGGCCCGTAGATGGCCGCAGCTCAAGGGGGGCGTGCCAGACACTTGTCAATCACTTATAACGAAGGTGATTGAAGGCTGAGGGGAGTGTGTTTGGGCTCACAAAAACTAGCCCATTGCAATGATTTTCTTGTGACTATAGATGGCGCTGTTGCTGCTCTAATAGGTTCCACCAACATAAAACAACCAATTCTAAGTTTGTTTAATATAATTTAAGTAGAGAATAAATAATAATAATAATGTTCTCATTTTATTGGAAATGATAGGGGGGGCTTAGCCCCCCTAGCCCACTGATACCAGCCGTCCCTGCTGTAGAGCCAAAACATTGAATGCTGTACTGCAGGGGGTCAAACTCATAGGTCACAGGCCACATGCGAGCCAATTTGGTCTCAAAGGAGGCCAGACAAAGAAAATCAATAATAACCTATAAATTAATGAGAAAACTTCCAAATATTCCCGTTTCTTTTAGTGTAAATAATTACAGCTACATTTTAAGAACACATTTTCACGTGGTCTCTCCCGATTCTAAATATCTTTTGTCTTCTTTTTTTTATGAACTGTTTTCAACCTGCTGTATCGACATATTCACTTGTGATCTGTGGATGTCTCTCTCCCATGCAGCCGCGGCAGGGAAGGACACGTCGAGCAGCAACGGCGACCTGTTGCTCCGCCTCCACTCGCAGTACCCCGGCGACATCGGCTGTTTCTCCATCTACTTCCTCAACCACATGGTCCTAGAGCCCGGCCAGGCCATGTTCCTGGGAGCCAACGAGCCTCACGCCTACCTCTCTGGAGGTCAGTGGACGCCTTTGCGTTTACACTGCCGAGATTTGGCTTACGTTCTTATCCAGAGTGACATACAATGACTACAATAGTACAATAAACCCTTAAATTCCTAGACTGTCAACATTGCAAACAGCCAGTAGCCAGTCGTCCAAGGGTCAGACCCACAGCGCACGCACAGTAGATGTGACAAATAGTCCAGTGTATGATAGAGAAGTGGCAGGGAAAGAAATTAGAATTTTCCCCCTCTTTTGGAAAAACAAACTGTTCTATGAGAGCCATTAATCATGGTTTAATCCAATTTATATCTTCTGTTTTGTCAGCAAAGATACAGTTATTTCATTTCAGAACACGTCTCTTCTGGCTGCTATGTAGGTAGGTACTGTATGGGAGTTTAGGGAGTTGAGTCTGTCCTGCCAAAACCTTCTCTTGTGTTTATCCCCTGCCCTTCCTTCCTTCCAGCCTTTCTTACTAATGTCTAATCCACCATATTGGTGATGTGCTTTGCATTCCTTGCATTTTTGTTTGGTGGAGTATTTTTCTTATTCGTGTGGTCAAACAGAAAATGTTAAGTCAGATTCAGCTACAAATGGAGATGGATAGTGAAATGTCTACAGTGATCTAAAACCTCAGCGGTAAATGCCAGGTTTTAGTGTCAGTCCCTCAGAATCAAGGGCTTCTTTCTAGGGCTGTCAAATAATATTCTATATTCGAATATATATTCAAATATTAAAATTAAAAGAATATTCAAATATGAAAATTTGTATTCAATTTGATTATTATTATTATTGTTACAGTATTATTATTAATATTATTATTATTACTATTACTATTACTATTACTATTATTATTATTATTATTATTATTATTATTATTATATATTTTACATTTAACCAGGTAGAAAACCTGGCCAAGAGGGCAACATAAAAACATACATCGTTTGCCTGGTTATTTAAAAACATTACAAAGTGTAGGTTACTACTGTACTAATGCTGACTGAATAAATATAGAAAAAAAGCTTTTATGTTAAATGAAAATATATATATATGTTCAAATAAATATACCAAGTAGCTCTCTGGTTGTATTGGTTTGCCTTGCCATGAACACATTTATTTTTAATTTTTATTTTTTGTATTCCAATCTATTCGAACAAATATGTTTGGTTTAGAGGAAATATTCAAATATGATTTTGGGCCAATTTTGACAGCCCTACTTCTTTCTAGAGCACTGATTTTCAACAAATATGTTGTCTTCTGCTCTCTCAATGTTCTCTGGAGGTTGTCAGAAGACATGTTGGGAAGTGTAGGAAATCACTAACTGAAGTAGAAGTAGATGGGGCAGCTTGAGGGAAAGTAGGTAGATAAAATATGGAATGGAATTCACTGAACATCACATTGAGCATTTGAGGGTGGCCACTCGTCTTTTTCCCTCCATCCATCCCTCTCTCATCCTAGACTGTATCGAGTGCATGGCCAACACAGTCACATGATCTATCTCTCATCCTAGACTGTATCGAGTGCATGGCGTGCTCGGACAACACGGTGAGGGCCGGCCTGACACCCAAGTACCTGGATGTGAACACGCTGTGTGAGATGCTGAACTACAGCCCCGCCCCCGCTGCCTCCAAGATCTTCCCGTCCGTCCAGGACGCCTCGGACCCCTGTGTCTCCCTATACGACCCCCCCGTGCCAGACTTCACTGTCATGAGGATACAGGTAATACAATTACAACAGCAGTTGGACACTGTACGAGTGTCATTCCAAAACAAGACTAGGTAAAACCTAGTTAGTAGATAGCTGGCTTGCAGTGTTGTCAACTCTTTTGCCAACTGCTGACTCCGCCTGCCAGGGCCAGATTCGGCATACGCCGGTAACAATTAGCCTGCCTCAAGTGGCCATTTGAGGAACTGCAGTTGTTTGTACTGTACTTCCACATTGCCCTCATTTTTCAGAACTGAAGATTGAGACTTTGTCTCATTCTTATTCTGACTCAAATAAACATTTACTCTTACAAAATAAGGGAAATACCAGCACCACCAAGATTTGAGATTTGAGCTCATGAAACAACTTTAAGGTTAGAGATGAGAACATCATTGAATATGTTTACATTCACGCTGATGATTCGATCTTAACCCGATTAAGTCAATACTCTGAGTAAGACACTGCCATGTAAACAGCATTTTCTATTATTACCTTACCTGGAATGAGGTCACAGTCGGAGTTAAGCAAAATAGTCGATTTAAGACGTGAAATATTCCGATCTTAGTCATAATGTGATCTCGTCATCTCGTGGTGAGTACCCGAGTCACAACATGTACATAGAGCTTTTTGGTGCTGTTAGAAATGTGTGTTTTTGGTGACTTTGAACGGTTGTACCATTTCCTCAAATTCATTGGCGATACTAACTGGATGACTGTAGCTCACTGTATACTGTACGGAGAGTGACGGTAAAGGCATTGTGTATCTTAGTTATGTACGGGCGATATGGCAAATGGGCGAAACTCCCCAAAAAGTTGGCGTATCCCTTTAATGCCCAAAACGTTGCACATTGCAACTGTTAAAAAAGCGAATGTGTCTCTCCTGCCTCCATCCCAGGTGCCGCCCTCAGTCAAGCAGTACACCTTGTCTCCGGTCGACTGCGCCGGCATCCTCCTGGTCATCGACGGCCACGCCGCCGCCACCTCGGCCGCCGCCCTCTCTGACATCACCCTGAGGCGGGGCAGCGTCCTCTTCATCTCAGCCAATGAGAGCGTCTCCCTGCACATCACCTCCCCATCGGGAATGACCATGTTCCAAGCCTGCTGCCTGCTGTAGGTGTGAGTGTGTGGCTGTGTGTGAAGGCTCATGCTACTCTACCTTCAATTCAAGATTTGATTTGATTTTCTACACCGGCTTGAATGAATGAGGTGTACGCTGCATTATGGGGTTGAGGCTGATTGTTGTGCACTTTTTGGTAGGTAGTTTGCAAAAGGAGATTTCAGACACAGCGTACGAACGCCCGTGTGTGCCCGCTACCCCGCCTCTTCAACCCAACCAAACCCACCCTGTGGACCACTGTGCCACCCCCTACATGCCAGTCGCATGTTACATGGATTTGTAACTGTTTTTAACCCGTAGTGTGTAGGTGCAACTTATACCTCCACATTCTTCTTTTCCAGTCTATGATGAAGTAACACACACTCACACAGCTTTTATTTAACTAAGGAAGCAGAAAGGGGGAGTGTTTACACTGGTGCCGTACACCGCGACTCACTGCGCTGTGTACACCTACTGCTGTTGAGGGCTGAGCAATGAGCACGTCTATGACTTTCCCAGCCTGACTCTGCCAGACGGGGGCGGTATAGACCCTTTTCACGGGGGGGCATTTTGTGCCAAAAAGGCAGGGTAAACACCATGGATGTATAACACAGGTGCAACTGCAAGCAACACACTGAGGATTTCCTAATTCCAGTCATGGAAGTAGGAAACCCTCATTAGTGTTTTGGTTGCACCTGTGTTTACCCTGCCTTTTTGACATAAAATGGCCCCCGTGAAAAGGGTCTATTGTGCTCACAGTGGTGTTGCGAACTCAATACCGCCCCATCTGGCAGCGTCAGGTTATGACCCCCCACCTCATGAGCCAGTATACAGTAGTAAATCATTGACTTTATTATTATTGTATTTTAGCGGTTGAGAATAGTGTAATACTGATATGCCTGTGCATGTTTGAGTTATAGCAGCGCTACCGGAAAGGGCCTTCTTGACTGTGATAATGAGCCATAAACAGAGTACCAGTCTCAATCAAGTCTACCCTCCAGGGTAGGATTGGTTTTATACAACAGTTATCAATGCATGTGTACGGTCTGGAAGCTCATACTTTAAGGATGGAAAATATAAAGTAAGGGAGGGTTACTAACTAGCTCCTCCTCTGTAGGACTCCTACTCCCATTATATACTCCTGTTCCTACTCTATAGGAGTTATCAATTGGAATGCATATTGACCAGTCTGACTGCTGGACTGTCTGAAACTACCTTTTTGTTAAGATTGAAAAATGCACTACTGCTGCTTTCGGATACTCTACTCATAATACTGTATAATTTTACACACACACACACACACACACACACACACACACACACACACACACACACACAGGTGTTAGTGTACAACAAAATGCTGCATTCAGTTTCCTGGTTTGTTGTAGCAACAAATCATACAGAGTTATTACTGAGTATATGCAGCCAAATGTTTGAGAGTTTGCATGGTGACCACTTTGACCAAGTGATTATTACATTTTGGCTACAAGATGTTTGTACAATATTGTTACTACATTATTTCAGCATGATGCAAAACTACTGTAAAATGACAGGGTCGATCTCAACTCATTAAATTGTGATGTTTCTCAACCCCCCCCCCCCTAAAATGGTTTATATAGCTTATCTTGAATCAAATCAAATATTGCGAAAGAATGCTCTATCAATCTGTCAACCTACCAACAAATAACTGTTTCACTTTCCATTTGGACCTGGATGAATGACGGGTGAATGAGCCAAGTTGATACAAGCTGTACTGCGAACATAACCAGAAGAGCAGGGTGTTGTGGAGTTTTCTGGTGTTGGTGATTTAGCTTGAATCTCTAAACTTGTCTCTATAAGCTCTAAATGTTACTAAAAGAATAGTTGGGCAATGGAAAAAAACATTACAGATAGAAGGATTTGAAGAGTTATTAATCTGTAGCTAAGTTCTTTATTATCTCTATCAAATACAGGGTAGCCTCCAGTTTCCTTTCAAAAGTCATATTTGTTTTAATAGTGTGATGTGATTTTGTCACGGACACGGTCACCATTTCAAATGGCATCTGATTTTGAAATGAAACTTGTAACCATTTCACTTCACACACGCGCGTTACTGATCTCGTTTTAAGCCACCTTTAGTCGTTTCAAGAAGACGTCTCTTCTCTTCCAGAGGGACTGTTTGCACTAAAGTGTTATTTTTATTTTCATTTTGAATTTTTCTGATTATTAATTTGTGTTTCACATATGAAATGTGACTGCTGCAACAGTTTTACCTCCCTGGTTTTAATTCAACTGTTGTGAGAATGTTTCCTGGAATATGACTCTGCAACAAAGGCATGGATTAGCAGTTTTTAATAATAATAATAATGTGTCATGATGCTGTGGCACGGATCTGCAGAGGCCTTCTGTAAGTCACTGATGAAATAAAGCTGTTCTCTTATTAGAAACACTGCCTGCATTCTTTATTTGCTCTTTGATTGGATCAAACTTGCGATACAAGCAGCCGAAGACACACAGTAGAAATACAATACATTTATTAGCAGATTTATTTCCCCAACGTTAAAACTCATGTGTATATAGACTTTGTCAAAAGATGAGGTGAATTCAAATATAAAATTGGATATAAAAGTGCTACAGTTGCCACACAACGTCAAAACCCTGAGTGGTGACATAGTTTTCAAACGGTGACATGTCTGTCAAAAGCAGAAATGTGTCTGCACATCCAGGCTAGCTGCTGGCTCGAGAGTGGAGCACCAGAAAATGGATAAAACCCGCCCACTAATAACTGTCTTCACCATTTATTACGTCAAAGAGAAAAAAATGTGTTTCAATCAAGGCATTTGTGACAAACCATTTTGCCGAAAAACACGACGCGTCAGTGTTTATCCCGATAAATGGTGAAAAGGCAGCAAATGGCGTGTGCTTTTTAACAACCATCTGCCTATCAGAAAGAGCCGAGAAGATTCCTGCGCGCGCGCCAACACATCCTTAGGGACACTCTTCCATCTAATCACCGTTGTAAAATAATTGAGGGAATTATACATTCGTATATCGATTTTTCTTCTGTAGGCTTCTGAAATCAATGTAAGGGTGTGTGACCAAAGCTTACAGATGGATCGAGGTTGCATAAGTGAACTAAAGGCAACTTCCACTCCCGTGTGCAGGATACTCCAGCGTGTGCAGGATACTCCAGCGTGTGCAGGATACTCCAGCGTGTGCAGGATACTCCAGCGTGTGCAGGATACTCCAGCGTGTGCAGGATACTCCAGCGTGTGCAGGATACTCCAGCGTGTGCAGGATACTCCAGGGATGCAAAGTGATAATGAGTGAAAAAGGTGATGGACACCAGGGCAGACTCAGAAACTACTCGTTAATCATTCACCTGAAGGTAACCAGTTTGCATCCCTGACCACATGCATCGGTTTACTTTGTACCCCCCACACACACACTCCATGTGCGTCTGTTTTCTCTGTCACTAGTGAGGCAACTTTACTGAGGATAAACCTGTTAGAAGTGTTTCTCCACCAACATCCATTGCCATCATCTGTGAAAGCTTTAGATCTTCTGTGCTGTAAAGTCGTTTCTGTTTGTGCTGTAAAGTCATTTATGTTTGTGCTGTAAAGTCGTTTCTGTTTGTGCTGTAAAGTCGTTTCTGTTTGTGCTGTAAAGTCGTTTCTGTTTGTGCTGTAAAGTCGTTTCTGTTTGTGCTGTAAAGTCATTTATGTTTGTGCTGGGCCTCATTCATCATTCGAGCAGATTTTTAGAAAATCCAAAGCGGTGGCTCATAATATAAAATGTTACACTGACACTTTTATTGACACTAAATATATTTGGCAACAATGTTTCATCTGGCGTGAAGTTCTGCAGCACGCTCCCCTTCGGAGCTTTCTGTGACCCTCGTTGCCTGTCTGAAGTGCTCCCACAGCGGCCGCTGTCCCGGCAGCTTACAGGCCACCGTAGCTTTGGCTGCCGCGGACTTTGTGAGCTGCTTGACTTCCATGGTGTCCATTGTGAAGCTATGCCTACAGATCAGCTCTGAGGCGGGCTGAAGCACAGTATAGAGCATCTGCAATGCTCGCACGTCCTCCAAAGCATCGTGGGCCTTGTAGTTCAGACCCAACAGCTCCCTGACCAGGTTCTCCTGTCGGAAACTCTGCAGCCCGTGGTCCTTCAGCATCTGGCGGGAGAGCGGCAGAGTGTCTAAGCAGCCCGAGATCGACGACTGAAACTGGGCTCTGAGCTCCAGTTGGTCGAGCGCTCGAGCCAAGAGCGGACAGTCGAAGCGGCGGATGTTGTGGCCGATGAGGAGGGGGCGTCCGAGCATGCGGAGGAAGGCTATGAAGGACACCAGGACCTCTCGGAGGGAGTTGGTGAGGACGAGCTGGCGATGCAGGTACAGTCTGTGTCTGCGGACCCTGAAGCCGGTCACCTTGGCCGCTCCGTGCTGCATTCGGCACCGAGGGACGGTGTACAGGTTGAGCGAGTGGCCTCCGCTCACTGCAGCCAGCTGGACCATCTCACAAGTCTGACCTGATGGGGCGACACAAATAAACCATCTCACAAGTCTGACCTGATGGGACGACAAAGTGGAGAGTGGAGAGATCATCATACAGCATCTGTTAAATACAGAGCACTAAACGTAAACGGTTTAGTATTCTGTATTTAAGAGATGCTGTGTTCTGTCGGTTTAAAACCTCTTTTTGTGTTGCCAGTAGGTGGCACTTTGACTATGCCCATTGCCCATGCAGTGTTGCTTAACTTGGCCACTTTTTTCGCTATAATATTTTGCTACTTTTCAGACACCGGCTTAGAAAGAACATTGATGATTATGTCCAGACCATACCTGCCCTTACCAAAGTGTCAGCTGAGGCATGGCACCGGTACATTCAGATGGACAAGAGTGACACTGTGGAGGTCAGTGCTAGGTAGTGGTGGGCCTCCAGGGAGGATAGGATGCCCACTCTTTCCCCAATAGCAGCTTTGTACCTCCACTTCCCTACTACCTCAGTGGATGTAGAGAGACTTTTCTCTCACGATACGATGCTGCTGACAAAGTACAGAGTAGACACAGCCTGACTGAAACCAACATCAAGATGATGCTGATTCCCAAGTTCAACTGTAGACACAAAGACCAGGGGTGGCACGATGTGAACATTTCATGTCACGATTATTCTGTCCAAAATAATCGCTATTAACAATATTATCGCGACAGGTTCTGCAGGTGGGAACCTCGTCTTTCTGTCGTTCCTTATTTTTGAACCCATAATATTTCCACACATCTGATTTAACTTTTTTAGCTGGAGGATACAGCGGGCAAACGGCTTCAGATTGACTGGAAAGACGCACGTCTAAATAACCCTTGTTGCAAATGACAATTTCAAATACGTTTTTATAAGCTTTGTCAAGTCACTCGTGATTCGGGACGATATTCATTCTCATGATGTGATGATATTCATGATTATATGATTAATGGAAATTCCTCATGATCCAATCAGTCACATCTCTCACTGACTCATGTGTTCTCTACTGTATACTCACTGTTGATTTGTTCACTTTGACTGAATTCATTTTGGGGGATCATTTGCACTTGGAAATGTTGATATTTTGAATATCCCAATAGTTGCATTATTTGAGAGCATCTGATAATGTCTTATGTTTGAGTGTCATGTTTTCACCTTTTATTTATGTATTTGTTTATGTCTTATACCTAGTGGTAATTTTGGGGGGAGATAATTAGCCTAATGGTTAAAGGTTTTGCAAATTAATATTTGCTCTCTTACATTGAATCTTGCATTTTAGTGGCCATGTGTCATGCTGGTAGACTTTTCCAACAAGTGTTCGCACATTGTTTTGAACGGTTAGTGACGAAATAAAATCTAAAATTCAAAGGTTCTACTAAAATCAACAAAATTCAGCCTGCTTGAAGGTATATAGGTTGTTGTGCAATGTGTGCATTTATTTTCGTTCAAAAACTATCTTTGAATATAGTCTTATCACATTACAAAAAAAAAAAAAAAATCCGCAGATTCCGCGTGGGTCGAGTCATAACGTTACACCCATATACATAAGGCATGGAACTATTACTATCATTGCATGGAACAAAATAAATGATCTTACCCAGTCCAGTTGTCTCCAAGTCAAAGAAAACCAACGACTGGTGGTGAGGGTTTGCAACTGTTTGCATTACGTCCAGGATAAGGAACACCTGTTTCTGGGTTTTGTTACACTAAAACTGTCGCTGTTTGTGTAATTTCTCGTCTGCCGATGATATTAATGGCCGATAAACGAGTCTGTTTTCTGTTGTGTTGTGTTCCATCCAGCCCGATCCAGCCGCCTTTCTTCTTCTTCTTCTTCTTCTTCTAATTTTAACGGCAGATTGCATTCATAATGTTGCACTACTGCCAACTAGTGTCCAGTTTGTCAGATCAGGTTCAGGGGAAGGTGACTATCATGGGCATCAGTTAGGATGCAGAAAATGAAAGAATGTCCAGGAAACTTCTTTCCACAAAATCAACAATGTTTATTTGCCGCAAGCAATTGTTGAGCATGGAGAAAAAAAACACATATTGAGAAAACACATAAGGGAAAACAGGAGAAAACACACATGAGCTGCCTTAGTCAGTGCTGCCCGTCCCTGCCGGCCCATGCATTGGTGTGACTGAATGAAACTGAGGAGTGCAGACTTTAAGGAGTTTGGAAGGAAACTCAGGTGAAATTAATGGGGACTTGAGTGAGGGAGCCAACAGGTGAACAAAATAACTAATCAGTGAGGAGTAAAGCTAGAGAGGTTGACCCAAGTTTTGGTGTAAACATGCATGTTTAACGTGTGAACATGCAAAAGGCATAAGTCTATGGTGATGAAACATTACAAAGTGCCCTCTTCCAGGTTCGGCATGGGATTTCATTCGCCATTCATTTTCGATAGACAGTCTGAAAAAAAATCCTTATAAAAAGTGTTTCACTTGGTCAAACCAAGTGATTCAGCTGAATCAGGAGAGGCCATGGCATAGAACATTTCATTCAGACCCCCCCCCCGTTAAAATAAAATATATATATATATATATATCTATATATATATATATATATCTATATATATATATATATATATATATATATATATATATATATCTGTATATATATATATATCTGTATATATATATATATATATATATATATATATATATATATATATATGTGTGTGTGTGTGTGTGTGTGTGTGTGTGTGTGTGTGTGTGTGTGTGTGTGTGTTGTTTTTTAGTCCTAGTGAAATATTTTATGGGCTCTCCTGATTCTAAATATCGCTGAATTGCCTGGTTTGACAAAGTAAAGGATTTTTCTAAATGAATGGGGAATTAAATTTCTTGGGTCCCATGGACTTTGGCACTTAATTTGTATGGGTTTATTATAGCCTAGTACAATCTGGGAACCCAGAGTCTATTTCTATTTGAAAAATAATAATATTTGAAATAATATTATTTGAAAAATAATAACAATACTAATAATAATGGATGTTTGATTACAGAAAGTGTATGAAACCCATGACCAAAATAGTCATGTATTCTGTCATGGTAAATCATATGGATGGATTTATAGTGAAAATATTTTTGCCCATTTTTTGCTGGGGGACCCCCTGGAACCCCCACAAGGACTCCTGGGGGTCCCCAGCCCCCACTTTGAGAACCACTGGTATGAGGTACTTGCCGACAATCAGTGTACTACATGCAGTAGAAAGCGGCCAGCACAGTTTATATAGTATCTTGGATTTATCTTGCTGTGACCTGCACCTCCCTTTGGATGTGCACGAGTTACTCTCTCATTGAAAGAATAAATATCTTTAGCACTGAGCCAGTTGGACTTAAAGCAGTTATTTCCCCACATAGTCGCATGAGGGAGGTTTGCCTTCTGTAAACTTCAGCCTTGAAGTGAGAGCCAAAAGACGCCATGTGCTCAGCTTGTTGGACAAAATCACTTACAAAGTCAACAGATCCCAGCCCAGGGTGTGGGTCGTTTTGTTCTTATGTGCTTTTTTTTGTCTTTTCAGCTCTGATATGATTTGTTTATACCTTTTCCAATTGACCAATACTTTTACTTAATAATTCAGAGGGATAATACCATGTGTGGTTATGCAGTCGATTCTTGTCCTGCAAGTTCTATCAAAACAAATAAAATCCACTTTAGTTGGATGCAACATCCTAAACACATCATTACAGAAATCACCAATCATGTTTTTTTAAGTGCTTCTCTGTTATGCTTATAAAGTCATAAGGGGATACGGTCATTACCATCTGTATATCCATTCATATCTCCATATAGGATTTGCATGATAAACAATTATTAAACGTTCATATAATTTCTTAAAAATCTGTGTTTATTGGTCAGTTGGACCTTCAAAATCGTTGCCCAATCAGACGATTGTGTCAAGTTAACACAGCAAATAACACTTTCGCTCTGCAGTGTCTTGGATTTTCAAAGAAAAACGACTCCTGAGAAACCAACTGTAAGCGAGGATTAGAGCCACATGAACAATTAATTTGACTCCTGAGAATAAAGTCACATTTCTAAAATAAAGTCATACAGATAGGACCTCAAATATGCTCAAATACCTGTTTTACATGTGATGGGTAACACTTTATAATCATTTTAATTTTCAAACAAGTTATAAGCAGTTAGTTAACGATTAATTACATGTAATATAGATGTTAGAATCTGATCAGTCCACCATTAGTACTCATTTTAGTTCAACATTATTATCTGAATAAAAGCAAGGAATAAAACATTTTAAGTTATTTGTAAAACATTAGCTGATGCTGGTAAAATTCACACTTGAGTTTTGTCTTGCAACCAACCTCACGGAGGCCTACATGATGGGGAAGGAGGAATGACATCCCATGAAGAACCCGGAAGAGGGCGTGACTTCAGCAGGCTATAACAATCATGGTCAGAGAGATACAAACTGCATGAGAAGCCCCTCACCATGAGATACAAACTGCACGAGAAGCCCCTCACTGTACTTGAACTTCACTGCATGCACAAACACTGATGCTTTTTTTGTAGATTATCTGCAAGGTAAAATACTGAAATGTAATTAATGTGAGCTTATAAAATGAGTGATTGTGTATTGAGTGCGACAGCAGTGAATAAGCACTTTATAAAAAGGTGCAAACAGTGCACGAGTGTTATAAGATCGATGCATATTGCACGTGGTCAAGAGAAGGCTTTTTGGGGTGAGTCATGCATTCATTCAGGAATGGATAACGGATATGATGTCATCAGTGATGATGTCATCCTGGCTGAGGCTATATAATGCTGCCTTCAAGAGGGCTCGTGTTTACCATGAATACAAGACCGGAAGTTGTGTACACGACATGCTTGGCATTCAAGTGGTCACCTTGTGAACATGCAGTTGACTAGAAGCCACCGAGGCTAACAATGTAGCTACCACTAGCTAGTAGCAGTAATACTCAACTTGCGGCCCGCCCCCTGTGTGGCCCACGATGGAATTGCAAAAAAAAGAAAAAAGAAAAAGATTACAGTGCACCTGAACGCAACATGCAAGATACCAGCTGAATAAGTGTCCAAATGTTCATGTCATTCTGGCCAATACTCCACTTCTGTTATAGCATTTCAGTCTGGAATATGGAATATCTTTCAATAAACTATGATTTAGCTGCTAAATTGTCAAATACCGCCATCTGCTCGCTACCCAGGCACTTATGTATGTACTTAACCTAACTAACTATCCGGTGTGCACAACATTGTCAGACTAAACTCCGGCTGACACCCCAAAAACCTACAATCCGCTACAGAAAAATGTATGTTTGTTTATTAACTGGCCCCTGGCCTTCTATCATTTCACGAAAGTGGCCCCCGGGCAAAGCAAGTTAGGTGGCGCAGTCGGTAGCGCTGTCGCCTCACAGCTAGAAGGTCCTGAGTTCGATTCTCGCCTGGGACGCTGTGGGCGCTGGGGTTGTGTTCCCCCCCATATCTTCAGTGCCTACTGCCCAGGTGGGTTATCTCGTCGAAAGGGCCTTTCTGTGTGGAGTTTGCATGTTCTCCCCGTGCTCCCCAGGGAGTTCCTCCGTACATAACCCCCCCACTAAAAACATGCAGAAGATCGTCATCGTCATCCGACCAGTGACGACAACATCCGAAGTTGGTCCCCGGGCACTGGAAAGAAAAAGCGACCACTGCTCCTGGCCTTACCCCCGGAGGAAAGGACAAGCCTGGATGGGTTAAATGCAGAGGACAAATTTCACCGGCCACCGTCAGCACGAGTGTGTGTTTGTGGCCGCATGCATGTGTTGGGTGTGTTCGTGTGACAATAAAAGACGGGCATGTCCGTCTACTACTAACTACTAACTGCCCTGAGCTAGTGAGTGGATAACCACGTTAATGCAGGAAATGCAAAGGTATAATGACAGCGGAAACAAAATGAGACTGTTGAGAACATCAACATGTTCCTCAGACATATTATAAAATGACTATGAAAAGCTCTATACAGCTAAATTGTTAATATAATTACTTTCCATCAATGTCCATGGCCTCCGCCATTTTGTGAAAACATCACAAGCTCACAAGTCGTGAGCTTTGAAGATTTGTGTGTATTTATGTCATATTCACGGTAAACACGAGCCCTCTTGAACGCACCATAAGTTCACTGATGTCATCAGTCTGAGGCTATATAAGTGGGTCAAAGGTCAAGGTCACTGTGACCTCATGACCGCTCGTTTCATGCTCATTAACGCGATCTCAGGAACACCTTGACGGAATGTAATCAAATTGGCCTCAAACGTCCACTTGGACTCACGGATGAACCGATTACATTTTGGTGGTCAAAGGTCAAGGTCACTGTGACCTCTCAAACGCCATTTTTAAGCTCGGTAACACCATGTCTCAGTAACGCCTTGACGAAATGTCTTCACATTTGGCTCAAACGTCAAAGTCTGGACAGACATGGATGTCGACTGCTCACTCATTGGCGGAGGCATATATCTGTGGTGCGGTCGTTCTAGTTTTCCTCTCCCATTGGGAATCTGTCCATGGCCCTTTGTAAAGAGCTAGACACGGGGTAGCTGGAAGGTGCACCCCGTCAGTTCCCATGTTTTCGGATCCCACTTCCTGTACAGCTCCTGCAGGGTCCTAGCGTCCTCCAAAGCGTTATGGGCATCGTAGGATTTTTTCAGGAAGCGCCGGACCAGATACTCCTGAGAATACCTCATCAGAGCATAGAGCTGCTTGCTGAGCAGGAACGTGTCCAGAAACTCAGACACCACCTCCTGGAAGTCTTGCGTGAGGGAACACTCTCGCAGCGCCCTGGTGAGTACGGGTCCGTCGAAGCGCTTGCCGTTGTGGGCGGCCAGCAGCAGCGGGCGGGGGAAGGGGCTGAGGAAAGCGATGAAGGAGGCGAGAGCCTGGGCGAGGGGCACGGTGTCCACAGGCCGGCCGTGCAGCAGCAGGGCGTTGCCCCGCACGGAGAAGCCCGTGACGCGGGTGGCGTCCTCTGCGATGGCGCAGCGAGGGAAGGCGTAGACGTTAAAGGACCGCTCGCCACTGACGGCCGACAGCTGGACGATGTCACACACTGTGGTGTCTGAGAGGGCAGAGGAGAGAGGAAAACAATGTTAAAAACCACAGCGGTCAAAACGTCTTTGGCACTAAAATCGATAACGTTAGATTGATCAGAGGTTCTCAAACGGTTTCCACCATATACTATAGCAAGTGTTCCCAAACTTTTCAGCCCCGACCCCCAAAATAACGGTGCCAGAGGCTCACGACCCCCACTATCCCCGGAGGTGGTTGAAGCATACAAACGTTGGTACACATTTTTGTAAACAAAACAAACAATTATGGTTCAAATGTGCTCTTTTTAATAGTTGTTAAATTGTATTTCACACATTTTGTAGTTCACATATTATTTAGGCCAATTTCACACATTCAGGAAATCTTCTCGCGACCCACCCAGTGGTGTCCTGCGAGCCCCCTGGGGGTCCCGACCACCACTTTGGGAACCATTGTACTATAGTCCAATACTATTAGCTAATTATACAATATAATATACGCCAAAGCAATAATATTTTATTAGCTAAAACTAAGGCAAAATAACGAGAAAACACAAACTACATTAAATAAATTAACAACAGAACAAAAGGTGCGTCAGTTGAGGAGGGAGAGAGAGGTCTGAAGGTCTTCTTTAACCCAATGAGTGCACCGGGGCCAGGAGAGTGGGAGGCTCATCACACTAGATGTTTTATTACAGAAAGTGTATGAAACCCATGACCAAAATAGTCATAGATTCTGACATTGTGTTACTTATGGTTGGTTACTTATGGTCTAGCAAAAATAAATTATTACCATTTTTTCTGCGGACCCCCTGGAACCCAAATGACCTCTGGGGGTCCCCGGACCCCACATTGAGAACCACTGAGATAGATAGACAGACAGTAGCACACACATATATTTTACATTACCTAATCCAGTCGTCTCCAGGTCAAAGAAAACAATTGTGTGTTCATCAGACATCTGAAGGATTTAAGGACAGAGGAATTTTAATTGACCCACCTGTATTATGTCTAACATATTATCAGTGGTGTAATGTAATGAAGTATTAATGCTTAAGTACAGTAGCCTACTTGAGTATTTTTTCAGAGTATCTGTAGCCTACTTTACTTGTGTATTTATATTTCTGTCAACTTTCACTTTTACTCCACTACATTTCCCAAATAAAATGTACTTTTACTCTACTACATTTTCCCCAAGCATCTTAGTTACACAGTAAAATCAGAAGAAATTGGGTAGCCTGCAAGCAATCAGGTTTGGCGAATCAGTGCTCCTCCTAGTTTGCAAGCTACTTTAATCACGATCACACTCCATTCCAGTTGGTGGCTGTAATGCAACATAACGTTGTTTGTCAACCGCTATAAAACTCACGAAGAAGACTTCCACTCAAGGGGAAACAGTGAAAGGATGGATCCAGAAGATGGCGGTAATAATGCAACATTGAGGATGCCAACTGCTATAACACACCCAAAAGAAGAAGACTTGCACTCAAGCCCAGGCATGTCTTTTGCTTGCTTGCTTTTATTTAACAGCATTTACTAGTAGGCTACTTACTAAATTTAATATCAGAAAAGTCCTTTTGATACCTAAGTAGGCTACAGAAAATATCAGCTACTTTAAGACTTGCATTCACGTAATATTCTGATAAGTTACCAAAGTCTTGTTCTGGGTACTTTTACTCAAGTATGGTTTTCTACTTCACCACATTATTTTCACATAGATAATCCTTTCATCATGATCATTAAAACAACAGGCAATATTGTTACTTTCTGAAACGATTATTTGCGTTATTAGAGAAAAACACCAAATAGCTATTTTGTAGGATGGAGATACAAATGTTCTCAGCTTTATCTGAGAAAATACAAAAATCTCAATGAAAATAAGTTTACCGTGGATCTCTGTAGCTGGTGTGAGAGGTTTATGCGAATCAAAGGTCGGTCATCAGGAGCAGATCGCAATTTACAAACTTTGCTTTAACTTCATAGCAACAGAACGAACGGGGATGTTTAATTTTAATAATTCACCACGCTTCCCTGACCTCTGGTGTTCGGCCGCTCTCCGTTGTCCTCGCAACTGGTACACAAAAGATATTTTGATGAAAGGTGGAATATTCCGTGCAGTTCGTTCACTTTCGTTTCCCCCTCCTGACTGTGTGACTCATCTCATGACTGCTGTTTGTTTACGCTGCTCTCGGATTGTTGTGGCCGTGTGGGAGCAAGTGGCGTTCGCTGCAGTGCGGGCTCCTCCCTCCCCACTCCCCCCACTCCCCACTCCTCCCCCCTGGAGCTCCAGAGCATAGCTCCAGAGCTCCAGAGGCGAGGAGTTCATTGATGCTCCATTGATGAAGCCAGCTGCAATGCTGCAATGAGGAAACTCACTCCTGGTAGAATGTCTGCCTTCAAAATAAAACGCAAATAAAAGCGTTTCAAATAAACGAAAGTAAAAGCGTTGGTTTGCGCGTCCGTTTTGGTTTTTAAACGTGAGACATACTGGTTATTGGAATCATTCAGTTACTGGAGGCGGATCGCATTAGCTCTTTGCCAACACTCCCAATAAAAATGCTATAAAGTGCTATAGACGGTTTTCACCAGCTGCAACCCCACAGCACTTTCTTTTTCTCAGCTTCTTCTTCTGTGTTTTATGGCGGTTGGCATCCTTAAATGTTGCTTAAAAGGTACAGCACTGAAAATGTAACAAGCAATAAACATCTTTATTTTAAAAGATGAAAACCCCCATGTGCTTTAGTCCCAAGCTTCAATGCTCCTGGCCAATCCCGGCGCCACAGGGCGTGGTTATTGCTTATCCTATGTGGGGTTAGAAATCACGCCTCCGGCGTAACAACGCTTCCTACCCAGCGTGTGCACGTCTTTCCGACAGGGGTGGTTGTTATGGCAACTATCAACAACAACAACAACTACTACTACTACTAACTACTAAAAGACATAAAGACCGAAATAGGCTACCTTGTTAATGTGTCTGTCGGAGACACGGCCTAACGTTAACATTTAATATGAGCCGAATATCAGCCTGCGCTCAGCTATGTATACAGGAAGTAAACCGGATATTCAGGTGGGTTGTGACGGTTGTTATTGTTGTCAAGTTAAAACTGTCTTATTACTGTGTGATATTGAAAAGTAATACAATGTGTGTGGATCCTACAGAAGGCACACTGTGTTGAAAATGACATGCTTTAATGGCCAAAGATCACACAACGCTTTAGGTTTGGTTCGTTTGGCTGCAGTTTTGCCTTTTTTAATTAAGCACCCCCCCTCCATAAAGTCCATAATGTTTGGATCGCTAAAACAGAGATACAATGCTCAAGTGTGAGATTGTGCTTGTGTTGTAGTGGCACAAACACAAGCGGCCAGCACAGTACAGCCTGTTAAAACAATGCCATGATAATAGTAGATAATGAACCATAGACAGGATAATATATCCTTTAATGACACATTTTTATGAGTTTTTTAATCAATGTACAGCCCGAAGCATGATCATAAATAGTACATATACGGTGTATAAAAGAACAAAAACAACCAGAGAAAGCAGAGCATGCCTTCCAGTGATAGGTACATTCACTTGTTTTTTCTTTTTTCTTTTGCAGAATGCCATATGGACACTGGACAGCATAGACATGTACAAACAGCATCTTCTTAAATATGAGCTTGTGGATATTTGACCAGGAATGAGTCTTTTCCTCCCATGGTGTCATCTGAGCCAAGCTGCAAACAGGTCTACAGTACGAGTGGTTTTAGAGCACACGCTGCAAGTCTCCATCAAAACTGAGGTTGGCACAATCTGAACCATGGACACTGATGAGACGGACTCTCCCAGTTTCCAGGAGAGTTGCCCAACACTGATTGCTCTGGTGACAGATCGGCGGTGTAAGGCAGACCTGAGTATACGGCAAGCAAGAAGAGATATTGCAGTGAAGCTACTGAGATGGGTCCATAAAAACAGAGATGGACTGGATATTACACTGTATAGTCACACTGTATGGAGAGACAGACGAGGAGCAGACACAGCTGATAGCATGTCCACAGTCTTAATCCATTGCTACTGTTGGCTGCCAGACAGACAGATCAAATGTGACTTTTCACAGCCAGTCGGGAGGGAAGTGGATGGAAGAGCTATTGTTCAATATGGAAACACACAAGCAATCTGGATGGCTCAGAGGATATCAATGAATACATGGACGATGTGTGTGTGTCTGTGTGTGTCTTAAGGCCCCCCCCCCCCCGAGCATCACCCTGCCTTAAGGAGCTGCGAACCCACCCACCTAAAACAAATCGAGAGGAGAGACTCAGTGTTCCATGATGGTCTAAATGCTGATTCAGAGCTTTTACACCTATCCTGGTAGAGTATTCTGATCACGTGACCTCACATTCTGTTTGGTTCTGTGATCAGTTTGGCCTCCAGCCCCGCCCCCAGTGATTTACACAAATTACAAAGTTCACGGGCCAATCAGGGACCTGCCTCGTAGTTGACAACGTAACCGGCCAATCAGGGAGGGTAAAACAGTAATGGTGTCTCCTAAAGCAACGACTTAGTAGACTAAGCACAGCCATAAGTGCAGCTGTTTTTGCCATTCCTCCGAGTGGATTTGGATTGATTTGGCCACGCTGATTGGGTGAATGAGTTGTCTGTCAAGGCATACTCCCGCCCACTGAAATCAATGTGATTTCAGTCCAGACTGCTACATAAGAGTGAGTCACGTGATCAGGATACTTTTGACCAGGCTGTTTCACACGCTGACAAGAATAATATTGTGAAGGGAAAACAGTGGCACACAGATGCACACAAACACAGAACAATGGCTTTCATTTCAACAAAAATAAACCATTACCATGGAGGTAATGTCAATATTGACAACAAAAACACTACATCTTTGATATCAATAACGACAGCGACACCTATAATACAGCAATAATATAAAAAACATAAAGAAAAAATTCAAGTCCTGACTCGGTAACACTGATGTTTGTGAATCAAATAAAGCTGAAGAAAAAGAAAGGCTTGCTGGGAAGGGGGACGCAGGCTCGGGAAGGCCAACACAAAACACTTATGGCTGATAGATGTTTGATACCTCGTGTCAAGTATGCGTGACAACGGACAAGGCGCTGAGCGCGGAGCAACAACTTCTCCTTCGTAATCACTATTATTTTTCACTAGTATATCCTGGCGCCGGCTGACGGCGTCCATGTGGCTCTGGTCATTTGTAAAAAGAAAACAAAATAACATAAAACAGGCAAAAAACCTGCACACAAACAAAAGCAGAACCTGAATTACAGACACTTCACTCGGCAAAATACTCCTGACGAGAGAGAGAGAGAGAGAGAGAGAGAGAGAGAGAAAGAGAAAGAGAGAAAAAGAGAGAGAGAGAGAGAGAGAGAAAGAGAGAGAGACGCACACACAAATATCAACATTGGACGACCCAGGAGCAGCACTGGAGTTTCTTCCTACGTTCACTTTTTTCCTCTGTAACAACAACAACAATAATAATAATAATAATAATAATAATAATAATAATACAACATGTAATAGCATGTTACATCTATTCATAACATATTCCTGTACAATCTCTTGAAGCGGACATGGGGGAAAAGTGTGATGGAGAAGCATGCAGCCTCTTGGCTGGTCTGCCCTTTGTAAACGTGAAAAGCAGAGTTAGCTTGGCGCTGCTCGTAGACAAAATGTCCGCCAGTCCAGTCAATATCGCTACATTTCTTCTGCGTGGCTTTAACCACCTGCCCGCATGCTAACAAAACAAAAATGGGGCACTATAGATT
Organism: Poromitra crassiceps; assembly: GCF_964638095.1. Lineage (NCBI taxonomy): Eukaryota > Metazoa > Chordata > Actinopteri > Beryciformes > Melamphaidae > Poromitra > Poromitra crassiceps. The sequence continues at coordinate 1,544,812 of NC_139636.1, forward strand.
TGGCTTTGCAGGTGCGGACGTTATCCCTTCCCAATTGTTCTTCCTCCCTCCATGCCGGCCCCTGGTGCTCCAGCAGGGGTCACACAGCGTTGAGTTCAGAGGGCAAGGGGTCAGCTAGATGGCCGACCATGTCTTTTTCCTACCTTTGACTTTGTTACTCCGCTTCACATAAGTCCTCCTCAGTCTTTGTCTTTTTAATCGGCCGTGGTTCTGTCCCTCCGTTTATTTCTGTGACTTGTGTTCATCTCTTCTCCCCACAGCTGTTAGCAGTCCTGTGGCTGGTAGGGCAGGAGGCAGGGTGCTCAGTGTGCTAACCTCGCCCCGCGGCCAGCCTCCTTCCACCCTGGACTCTCCCTCCTCCCCGTGGCGCGTGCCCTCCCTGGCAGGGCTGGGGGCGGCTGCAGGCTGGCGTTCACCCCGTGCGTCCATCCTCACACCATGAACTCGTTGCTGCCGTACAGAACCAGCTGCTGCGGCGCTGAGCTGAAGTCGGGCTCCCGGCGGTCCGAGGGCTCCCGCGGCGAGCTGCGGCTCAGCCGGAGCCTGTGGCGGCTCTTCCCGGCCCCGTGGCCCCCCTCCGCCTCGGCCAGCGGGGCCCCCAGGCCGCAGGAGGTCAGCAGGGGCCCTGAGGACGAGGAGCGGAAGCGGTAGTGGGGGGAGGGAGAGCCAGAGGCGGTGGAGGACAGAGAGGAGGAAGGGTGGTAAGAGGAGGACACGGTGGAGGCCGAGTCGGCAGAGTCCTGCGAGTCGGGCTGACGCCGCAGCGCTCGCCGGTCCTTAGCGTCTGACTTCCTGGAGCGGGAGGTTCCTCGCTCTGCGGAGAGCAAGAGAGACAGTGGCAGATACAGGAGGGACAGAGAGAAACAACCATGCTGATAAACACAGTACGTGACCTTCAAATTATAAGGTTCTATCTGACTTTTTTGGTCAAAACTGAGTTAGTCACTAAGCACAGTAAATAGCTAAACTCATGTATCACTGCTACACAAATAACTGATGTGAAAGGCAGTTATTTCACTTGTTCAGACACACACACACACACACACACACACACACACACACTCTCTCTCTCTCACTCTCTCTCTCTCTCTCTCTCTCTCAGCACTTACCGGGGGGGTTGGAGGTGGCTCCCTCTGTCTCCATGGTGATGTTCTCTGAGCTGTCTGCTGTGCCGATGGAGGCTTCAGACTCAGGAGTCTCATCGTCTGACGCCCGTGGCTCCAGGAGCAGCATCTCATACGTCAGCTCCTCCCTGCCCACACATTTTAACATCTTTATTTGTGTTCACATTTAGACAAGAATCCTTGAACACAAATACAAACTGAGGCCCTGTTTCCACGGCAACCCTGCCTGCATAAAGGCCAGTTTGTGCCTTCCTTCTACACGGCAAGAGTGAAAACAGGTCCCAGAGTGGAGGTCTTTGATAACGCCGCCTTACCGTCACCGTGTAAAGTGGCAATACGCAATTGTTGTGAAAACGGCTCCACTTCTTGCATGGAAGACATAGGAGCATTCAACTAGCTTATCAATATAGCACTCAACAAACTATCATGCCATCAGAGTCTGATAACTACTAATCTGCCATAAGTGCCTGCTTTTAACGTTCGTGCATATTAGTTAATCGCTCACGCATGTTAAATAATTAAACGACCCTCAACTCACCGCCAGATACATCGATTTCCTCAAGATAGACAGAATACAGGAAGCTAGGTGTTTTTACCTTCAAAATAAAAGTATCAATTTATAACTGGATAAATAAAAAACAGAACCATCGACTCACTACGGGTTAAATTGACTTTTAATTGTCTGTGTTCTGTGTATGTTGGATCACACACACACACAAAAACGTTGCAACATGCATCAATAAGGCTATTTAGTTTATTTAATTGCCATTATTGTGAAGGTTTTAACCAGAAGTTTGCATTTTATTCTGGCTCACTTGACACTGCTCAGAGAGTGGCTTCAGTCTGCATGTGAATCTTTATCACAAACGCTGTGTATAAACGCGGAATCAAAGGCCGTTTTATGCAGAGAGCATTGTTGTCTAAACATGGCTATAGATGCACAAACACTGGAAATCTCAGAACAACACATATATCTAATCTGAGTCTATGGATACAGGAAGCAGCACCTCCTCCAAATGTGGCGACTACCAATTATCGCCGATATAGAGCAGAATTTTGTAAATGCATTAGCTTTTGGTTTGGGCAATTCTGCCATCTGCAGGCCACCTGTGGACATTACCTAGGCTTCCAAATATGAACACCAGCAATTCATATTTGTACCCAAGCTGTATACGAGGGATCAGCCGAGCAGCATTTTTGTAAACAAATGGGTTTCCGGCCGTTACGGCAATGGGACCCTATGGAGCCTGAGCTTGAGCGCCTCACTCTAGCCAGCGGTGCGGTTTACATTTTAAAAACTGCGACAGTTCACACAACTTTAACACGACATGCATATATTTGACATCAAACTCTTGAGCTACTTCTGCTCTCACTCCGAATGTCAAAATATAAGCGATGTGATGTATAGTTTTTGAGATATTAATGTTTGTCTGCATGTTAGGCAAGCCCCCACCCTGCAGGCGTTTAAATCACGTCTCAAGACGCACTTTTATTCTCTGGCCTTTCCCTAGCACAGCCTGAGTGGTTTGATATTTTAAATTTGACACTGTGTTTGTTGTTTGTTTTATGTGTTTGATGCTTTGAAATGTGACACTGTGTATGTTTTATGAGTGAGGTGTTATTTATATATATATATATTTTTTCAATCTGTCAAGCACTTTGGTACAACATTGTTGTTTTTAAATGTGCTATACAAATAAAGTTGGTATGGTATGGTACTGTATGGTATGGTTTGTTTGGCACAACTCATACTAGTTAACTGCTGTGGGGTTCTGCATTTCCGGGGGATTTGCGGGGATTGTGACATCACGCTGATTGGTCCTATAAAAGCCTCCTTGAGCAGTTGTGAACACGCTTCAGTCAATAGTGGCCTTGTGTGGCGTTGAACCAAGAAGACGTCATACTTCTCTTTCTGCAGACTCTCGATCTGCTCTGTGAGGACGCGCTCCTCCTGCTGCATGGCCAGTTGCTGCTGCTCGCTAAGGCCCGCCACCTCTGCTGCATCCTCTCCTCCTCCTACACTTTCTCCTCCGGCACTCTCTCCATCCACCACCGGGGGCATCCTGGGGCTGAGAGGCGGCGAGGTGGTGTGGGTGCTGCTGCTTCGCCGAACACGGGCTTTGCTCTGGGAGATCACGCACACATGCGGACACGAGCACGTGCACGTACACACAAACACAAACACAAACACACACACACACACACACACACAATCAGGAGAAGGTAAGAAGCCAACATTCAGTTTATTGTTGACAGTAACAGTGATAGATCACAGACGGGAGACTTAGCTATGGTTGGATGTTTTGATCACATGACATCATGACACCACGGCAAAAAAACTAGGAAGTGTGCAGAGTAGCACCACACTTAAACACACCGACACTATTTTTCACACAAACTCACACATAGATATAGATGTGCATTAGATATGCATTACCTTAAGTGTAGCTGTGTTAGGCTGCATTTGAATGATTTGTAAAGCGCAAACAGAAAGCACAGCGGTCATTCGTGTCAGTGGAACGATAAGTGGGACTGCTGCTTTTTCTCACAAACGACGACGAAAGACAAGCCAAACTGCGACAGACATCCTTTATTCTAAGCTGTGAGGGACACGAGCAGCACCACAAAGCTGCTTTTGGAGGAACTGGAGATGTAAAACTACAAACCGGTGGACAAATGCAGCAGTGACAAAGAGTAAGACACAAACAGAACATCGGACACCTAGAAGACAGTCAGCTTACAGACTGGCAGACGCACTGTGATTGGACATGGACATTACATGGACATTACAGGTGGACTGGACAGGACCTGCTGACTGACAGCGCTATAGACAAATGGGTTGAAGGACGGGACTAGTGGTGGGCGGGCACATGGAGTGGGAGGAGCATACATACCGGGGTGGCAGTGCGGGTTATGCTCATAAACCTAACAGCAATTAGTACAGGTTTCTGGAAGGGAAGGTGGGGGGAGGAAGGAAGGACAGATTAGGGTTAGGGGGAATGACAGAACATTTAGACGTAGACACTCGTCTAAATTTGACGCTAGAGGAATTCAGTAGGCTTTGGGATCACACACAAGTAAGGAGAGTTTCTGTGTTTCTGTGCCTTAGAGCAGTGTTTCTCAAAGTGTTTATGTGCCTTAGAGCAGTGTTTCTCAAAGTGTTTCTGTGCCTTAGAGCAGTGTTTCTCAAAGTGTTTATGTGCCTTAGAGCAGTGCTTCTCAAAGTGTTTAGGTGCCTTAGAGCAGTGTTTCTCAAAGTGTTTATGTGCCTTAGAGCAGTGTTTCTCAAAGTGTTTATGTGCCTTAGAGCAGTGTTTCTCAAAGTGTTTATGTGCCTTAGAGCAGTGTTTCTCAAAGTGTTTATGTGCCTTAGAGCAGTGTTTCTCAAAGTGTTTATGTGCCTTAGAGCAGTGTTTCTCAGTGTTTATGTGCCTTAGAGCAGTGTTTCTCAAAGTGTTTATGTGCCTTAGAGCAGTGTTTCTCAGTGTTTATGTGCCTTAGACCAGTGTTTCTCAAAGTGTTTATGTGCCTTAGAGCAGTGTTTCTCAGTGTTTATGTGCCTTAGAGCAGTGTTTCTCAAAGTGTTTATGTGCCTTAGAGCAGTGTTTCTCAGTGTTTATGTGCCTTAGAGCAGTGTTTCTCAAAGTGTTTATGTGCCTTAGACCAGTGTTTCTCAGTGTTTATGTGCCTTAGAGCAGTGTTTCTCAGTGTTTCTGTGCCTTAGAGCAGTGTTTCTCAAAGTGTTTATGTGCCTTAGAGCAGTGTTTCTCAGTGTTTATGTGCCTTAGAGCAGTGTTTCTCAAAGTGTTTATGTGCCTTAGAGCAGTGTTTCTCAGTGTTTATGTGCCTTAGACCAGTGTTTCTCAGTGTTTATGTGCCTTAGAGCAGTGTTTCTCAAAGTGTTTATGTGCCTTAGAGCAGTGTTTCTCAAAGTGTTTCTGTGCCTTAGAGCAGTGTTTCTCAAAGTGTTTATGTGCCTTAGAGCAGTGTTTCTCAAAGTGTTTCTGTGCCTTAGAGCAGTGTTTCTCAAAGTGTTTATGTGCCTTAGAGCAGTGCTTCTCAAAGTGTTTATGTGCCTTAGAGCAGTGTTTCTCAAAGTGTTTATGTGCCTTAGAGCAGTGTTTCTCAAAGTGTTTATGTGCCTTAGAGCAGTGTTTCTCAAAGTGTTTATGTGCCTTAGAGCAGTGTTTCTCAAAGTGTTTATGTGCCTTAGAGCAGTGTTTCTCAAAGTGTTTATGTGCCTTAGAGCAGTGTTTCTCAGTGTTTATGTGCCTTAGAGCAGTGTTTCTCAAAGTGTTTATGTGCCTTAGAGCAGTGTTTCTCAGTGTTTATGTGCCTTAGACCAGTGTTTCTCAAAGTGTTTATGTGCCTTAGAGCAGTGTTTCTCAGTGTTTATGTGCCTTAGAGCAGTGTTTCTCAAAGTGTTTATGTGCCTTAGAGCAGTGTTTCTCAGTGTTTATGTGCCTTAGAGCAGTGTTTCTCAAAGTGTTTATGTGCCTTAGACCAGTGTTTCTCAGTGTTTATGTGCCTTAGAGCAGTGTTTCTCAGTGTTTCTGTGCCTTAGAGCAGTGTTTCTCAAAGTGTTTATGTGCCTTAGAGCAGTGTTTCTCAGTGTTTATGTGCCTTAGAGCAGTGTTTCTCAAAGTGTTTATGTGCCTTAGACCAGTGTTTCTCAAAGTGTTTCTGTGCCTTAGACCAGTGTTTCTCAGTGTTTATGTGCCTTAGACCAGTGTTTCTCAAAGTGTTTCTGTGCCTTAGACCAGTGTTTCTCAGTGTTTATGTGCCTTAGACCAGTGTTTCTCAAAGTGTTTCTGTGCCTTAGAGCAGTGTTTCTCAAAGTGTTTAGGTGCCTTAGACCAGTGTTTCTCAGTGTTTATGTGCCTTAGAGCAGTGTTTCTCAAAGTGTTTCTGTGCCTTAGAGCAGTGTTTCTCAAAGTGTTTCTGTGCCTTAGACCAGTGTTTCTCAGTGTTTATGTGCCTTAGAGCAGTGTTTCTCAGTGTTTATGTGCCTTAGAGCAGTGTTTCTCAAAGTGTTTATGTGCCTTAGACCAGTGTTTCTCAGTGTTTATGTGCCTTAGAGCAGTGTTTCTCAGTGTTTATGTGCCTTAGAGCAGTGTTTCTCAAAGTGTTTCTGTGCCTTAGAGCAGTGTTTCTCAAAGTGTTTATGTGCCTTAGAGCAGTGTTTCTCAAAGTGTTTATGTGCCTTAGAGCAGTGTTTCTCAAAGTGTTTCTGTGCCTTAGACCAGTGTTTCTCAGTGTTTATGTGCCTTAGAGCAGTGTTTCTCAGTGTTTATGTGCCTTAGAGCAGTGTTTCTCAAAGTGTTTATGTGCCTTAGACCAGTGTTTCTCAGTGTTTATGTGCCTTAGAGCAGTGTTTCTCAGTGTTTATGTGCCTTAGAGCAGTGTTTCTCAAAGTGTTTCTGTGCCTTAGAGCAGTGTTTCTCAAAGTGTTTATGTGCCTTAGAGCAGTGTTTCTCAAAGTGTTTCTGTGCCTTAGAGCAGTGTTTCTCAAAGTGTTTATGTGCCTTAGAGCAGTGTTTCTCAGTGTTTATGTGCCTTTGACCAGTATTTGTCAAAGTGTTTCTGTGCCTTAGAGCAGTGTTTCTCAGTGTTTATGTGCCTTAGAGCAGTGTTTCTCAGTGTTTATGTGCCTTAGACCAGTATTTCTCAAAGTGTTTATGTGCCTTAGAGCAGTGTTTCTCAAAGTGTTTATGTGCCTTAGAGCAGTGTTTCTCAAAGTGTTTCTGTGCCTTAGAGCAGTGTTTCTCAGTGTTTATGTGCCTTAGAGCAGTGTTTCTCAAAGTGTTTATGTGCCTTAGAGCAGTGTTTCTCAAAGTGTTTATGTGCCTTAGACCAGTGTTTCTCAAAGTGTTTATGTGCCTTAGAGCAGTGTTTCTCAGTGTTTATGTGCCTTAGACCAGTATTTGTCAAAGTGTTTATGTGCCTTAGAGCAGTGCTTCTCAAAGTGTGTATGTGCCTTAGAGCAGTGTTTCTCAAAGTGTTTATGTGCCTTAGACCAGTGTTTCTCAAAGTGTTCATGTGCCTTAGACCAGTGTTTCTCAGTGTTTATGTGCCTTAGAGCAGTATTTGTCAAAGTGTTTATGTGCCTTAGAGCAGTGTTTCTCAAAGTGTTTATGTGCCTTAGAGCAGTGTTTCTCAAAGTGTGTATGTGCCTTAGAGCAGTGTTTCTCAAAGTGTTTATGTGCCTTAGAGCAGTGTTTCTCAAAGTGTTTATGTGCCTTAGAGTCTAGACCAGTGTTTCTCAAAGTGTTTATGTGCCTTAGAGCAGTGTTTCTCAAAGTGTTTATATGCCTTAGACCAGTGTTTCTCAAAGTGTTTATGTGCCTTAGAGCAGTGTTTCTCAGTGTTTATGTGCCTTAGAGCAGTGTTTCTCAAAGTGTTTATGTGCCTTAGAGCAGTGTTTCTCAGTGTTTATGTGCCTTAGAGCAGTGTTTCTCAAAGTGTTTATGTGCCTTAGAGCAGTGTTTCTCAAAGTGTTTCTGTGCCTTAGAGCAGTGTTTTTCAGTGTTTATGTGCCTTAGAGCAGTGTTTCTCAAAGTGTTTATGTGCCTTAGACCAGTGTTTCTCAGTGTTTATGTGCCTTAGAGCAGTGTTTCTCAAAGTGTTTCTGTGCCTTAGAGCAGTGTTTCTCAAAGTGTTTATGTGCCTTAGAGCAGTGTTTCTCAAAGTGTTTATGTGCCTTAGAGCAGTGTTTCCCAAAGTGTTTATGTGCCTTAGACCAGTGTTTCTCAAAGTGTTTATGTGCCTTAGAGCAGTGTTTCTCAGTGTTTATGTGCCTTAGAGCAGTGTTTCTCAAAGTGTTTAGGTGCCTTAGACCAGTATTGTCAAAGTGTTTATGTGCCTTAGAGCAGTGTTTCTCAAAGTGTTTATGTGCCTTAGAGCAGTGTTTCTCAAAGTGTTTATGTGCCTTAGACCAGTGTTTCTCAAAGTGTTTATGTGCCTTAGAGCAGTGTTTCTCAAAGTGTTTATGTGCCTTAGAGCAGTGCTTCTCAAAGTGTTTATGTGCCTTATAGCAGTGTTTCTCAAAGTGTTTCTGTGCCTTAGACCAGTGTTTCTCAAAGTGTTTCTGTGCCTTAGAGCAGTGTTTCTCAAAGTGTTTCTGTGCCTTAGAGCAGTGCTTCTCAAAGTGTTGGGGTAGTAGTCTAAGGCAGAGGTTCTCAAATGTTTTTCAGCTAATGACCCCTTTACAAGATAGAAAATATACCTGGGACCCCGTCATTCCGATTTGTGATTTTGGTCTAAGCTTAATTGTTTCCACGGTAACGTGCTTGAGTTTTAAATTGATAGGTTTGAGATTAGAATGTAATCCATGAACCATTTTAGATTTAATGCATAAAATATTTTTGTTGAACTATGAAGCTTTTGCAAAAAATAAAATAGCTTTTATTTTTATTTTCCTGAAAACTTTTTGCGGACCCCCTGGCAAAGTGCCACGGACCCCTGGGGGTCCCCAGACCCCCATTTGAGAACAACTGGTCTAAGGCTACGTTCACACAGCAAACCTTAGTGCTCGAATCAGATCTTTTGATCAGGTCATATTTTTTGTGTGGCTGTTCACACAGACTTTTCAAAAGCTGCCCATATCAGACTCCAGTGTGAACAGGTCACGGCCCTGAAGTGACCCGCATGCGCAGAAGAACAACAATAACGTCACACGCAGCGCACTGCTGTTCTACGTAAACCCGGAAGAAGACAGCAGTAAACATGGCGGTAGCTGACGATGTTGTTTCATCTGTTTACGGTTTAATTTATAAGTTATCGTGCAGTAGAAGCCAGCGAATACGGGAGCAGATGATAGCGAGGAGGAGGAGAAAGAGAGCCAACATTTTAACACGTTCACTGCCATTGACGAGATATCTCGGCTTACAGAATCCAACGGTTCACTGCCAATGACGAGATATCTCGGCTTAAAAAAAAAAGAAAAAATTTTGACGGTGGGACGTGGATCAACGCTCCCCACGTCTCCTATAAAAATATTGAAGCCAGCGAACGTGTACAACCCATTCCACGGACCCACTAAGTGGCGACAGTGCTCTCCCAGACTAGAGGAAGGCAAGCAAAAAGCAGTTTGAGGAAGCCATTCTCATGAAAATGGATTGGCGAAAACGCTTTGGTTTTCGCGCTGATTGCTGGCGGTGCGGGATTGCAAATTTGCATAATAGATTACGGGTGGAACACACTTTGGAACACGCAGCATAAATAAGACCAGAATCGCAAAAGCTTCATCAAAGCTCTCAACCGAAATCACAAGAAACAAGCGAGCCCATATCCAGACTTGCCGAGCGGCCGCCAGCAGACAGGCAGCAGCAGCAGAAGCAGTGAGCCTGGTGACGCGAGGTTACAGCAGCAGCAGCAACGAGCTTGTGACATGCCCGCTGCAGCCAAGAAGAACACACACGGAGGGAGGAGTTTGAAGCAGAGGGGTGTTTCCTGCCGTTATGGAGGAAATTACTGTTCAAAACTATTGTTTAGATGTCTGACGTCTTACTGATGCCAAAAATGAATGGTTAAAGTGACTGTTATATCGAATTTCACAAAAAGCCGTTTATCTCAGAATAATTTTCCAGACGCTGAAACCATGCTGTATTCAACTGCTAATGCTTACATAACTACTAACTCTACAAACTAACTCTTTTAGACAGAGAAAGCACACATTCTATTAGTTCTTTTGAGATATTGTGTGTTCACAAAATCTTAGCAGAAAAGAATCCTCGGGTCTTGAAAGATGAGCCAGAATCCTCAAAAAAACCCTCTGGCAGAACCTACCTACAGTAAAAAAAAAAACGGCTGGCAGTGAATGTGTTAATGATGGCTTTCTGTGGAGCAATAGCTGCTACTTCTTGCTAATACTTATAAGGTCTAAAACCTCACTGTCCCTCCACTGATTAGCTCCCTCGCAGCTGTCCTCCATGTTTGTAATCACAATCTGCCCACTTGGTCCTCCCTCCTCCCGCCAGCGCAGAATAGTGACGAATGTTGCTCTGGAATGATGTAAAAGTCACATTGAAGTCTGATATGGGCCAGATGTCTGTTCACACCGAAGTCACATTCCAAAACATCAGATTCAAATCTGATGTTTCTCCACATTTGAAAGTAGCCCAGGTCACCTTTAAAAAAGTCACTTTCAATGTGACTTGTACTGTTCACACAGTCATGAAAAAGACTGACCTGAGTCACTTAAGGTGCGTTCACACCGAGATATTTATTTTTCTCTCTGTCGCTCAAGTCAACCCTTTGGAATCGCTCTGTCGCTCTGTTTAAATCGCTCATCAACAGGCACACGAAATGACGGACATGTGGGGGATATAACGTTACGCAATGTCATGCTGTTTGTCCACTACGAGCCACCGTCATTGTTTACAAGCTAAGCCTATCAGCGTGCTCCTAATGCGAGCTGCATACCGGTAGTACAGACTTCACTTCATGTCAGCTGTCAGGCTGTCAATGCGGTTTGTTGCCACACAAACCAGCGGTTTGTTCCAAGCCAGAGTGATCCTTGACTCGCTCTCACACGGCAGCCAATCAGCATTGAACAGCGAGCGACTGATGCCAGCGTATTTTCGCTTGAGTTGGAATATTTCATCTTGAGCGACGAGCGTATTTTCTCCCTATCGCTCTGTCTCTGCCGCTCGGACGCCCAGCGATTATTCTCCCAGGCGAATATACGCTCAATCGCTCGTTTGCATTGACTTTGTATGTAAACTCGACGCCAGTGACAAACTTTAATAGGTCGGTGTGAACGCACCTTTAGGGGGGAAAAGATCAGATTCGAACACTAACGTAGCCTTACTCCTATTTTTCACTGCAGTTCCATTAGAACATTGCTTTTTCCATGTCACAGTTCTTCACAATGTAAATTGCTTGTGGGAGAAATGAATTCCTAGTTATGTGGTGATGAAGTAAATTGTGTCATTCACTTTACAGCAGTACATTGTTTGATTTAGGTCTTGTTTTGTTGGACTCTATCCTAAATGGGCTTAATCCTTTGTTGATCCTTTGTTGTAACATGTAGGTTTGAGCTGTATTATTTTGCATTTGGGTCAATTTCTTTTAAAGTTGAACTGAACCCGTTCGTCATGTGCGTCAGAGTCCATTTCAGACTGAAAACATAACTTGTCTGAGATGACAGGTTGAGAGGCGGGTCACAGTAGCTTGTCGATGATTTTATTTGACAATTCTGGGGACTGGATTGGGCTTTGGCCAATCCTGGCGTGTTCCGCCTCCAAATCGAGTGGGATTCAGCGTGTTGTGGCGCTCTCCTCGGGAAGAGCCTGCTGACGCGAGGTTAGTGCCTGAGTGGAGCTCAGCGAGCTGCAGGCAGCCAGCTGCCGGAGCGGAGAGTGCAGCCCGTCGGCCTGGAATCTCCGAGGTGCAACCCCTGACAACCAGGCTCTCTGAGGCGTGCGCCACTATCGCTTTTGCAGTAAATAATATTCCTGGAATGCGAGTTTTAACAAGCCAGTTACATTTATTTGCATTCTTAGACATTACCGTTTGATTTAGTTTGCATAATTGGCCAAGTTAGTAGTTAGTTTATCGGCTAGAAATTCTGCCAGATGACAGGCACTAGGCGCCATTTTCCCCTTCATTTGGAATAGAAAATTATCCTGAAATGAAGATTTGATTGACAGCTGCCATGTCGTGATATGATTGGTTGAAATGTGATAGTACTAGGTGATGTCAGCAAACTGTAGATTACTGTTATGAATGAAATCTTGAAAAATGAACTTTTGATGTGAAAAAGTGTGAAAAAATAAAGAAATTAGATTTTTGCGATTTTTTTTTTGGCATACATTATTAAATAGATGCACTGCATACCCAGGTATTTGAACTAAAGGAAAATAAAAGTAATTTTTGGGTTCAGCTCGACTTTAAGGTGATCTCCCTTGAGTCCCCTTTGTGGGCTGTTTGTGTGTGTGTGTGTGTGTGTGTGTAAGATGAAAAGGAACAGAGAGAAATGAAGTCCCGCCATGGCCTTGGGGAAGCCATGCCAGCCTCTCATGGAGCCGATCACTCGTCATTTAAACGATGGGTGAGAGGAATGGGGGAGTTAACAGTTTGGAACAAGCAGACAAACCTCCACCTCCACCACAAGCAGTGACAGTATGGTTTATGCGTAACTCAGTGTCTTATGAGGTGTGACCTGACACTGCCAAATGGTTTGTGTGATCTGATCTCATGATCTCGCGCAAATCCAGCTGCCTTGCAAGGTTAGATGTGTTATACATGAATGTTAAATCTAATGTTAAAAATAGATCTCAACATATGTGTGACTATGCATCTGTCCGTCCATCCATCTAAATGCTGCTACTACTACTGTCTACTGTCTACAGCTACAGTATAACTCACACATCAATATGCTCAGTGGCAACTCATCAGCTGTCACCACAAACATATCCCAACAGGACTATCGCTACATTGCTTCCTTTGAATAAGCCCCTCTAGAGGTATCCAGATGTTGTGCCAGAGTCTTACCATCAGGAGAGACCTCCTGATGTGTGTCAGTCTGCTCTTGGCTTTGCTCTCTGCAAATTCCAGACTGCTGATGTCCTTCAGACGAGCCTTGTACTTGCTCATCTGCTCGTTGATGATCAGCTCCACACACCTACAGAGGAGAGCATGTTTAGCATGGAACACAACAGAATGATCAGCTCCACACACCTACAGAGGAGAGCCACGTTTAGCATGGAACACAACAGAATGATCAGCTCCACACACCTACAGAGGAGAGCATGTTTAGCATGGAACACAACAGAATGATCAGCTCCACACACCTACAGAGGAGAGCATGTTTAGCATGGAACACAACAGAATGATCAGCTCCACACACCTACAGAGGAGAGCATGTTTAGCATGGAACACAACAGAATGATCAGCTCCACACACCTACAGAGGAGAGCATGTTTAGCATGGAACACAACAGAATGATCAGCTCCACACACCTACAGAGGAGAGCATGTTTAGCATGGAACACAACAGAATGATCAGCTCCACACACCTACAGAGGAGAGCATGTTTAGCATGGAACACAACAGAATGATCAGCTCCACACACCTACAGAGGAGAGCATGTTTAGCATGGAACACAACAGAATGATCAGCTCCACACACCTACAGAGGAGAACATGTTTAGCATGGAACACAACAGAATGATCAGCTCCACACACCTACAGAGGAGAGCATGTTTAGCATGGAACACAACAGAATGATCAGCTCCACACACCTACAGAGGAGAGCATGTTTAGCATGGAACACAACAGAATGATCAGCTCCACACACCTACAGAGGAGAACATGTTTAGCATGGAACACAACAGAATGATCAGCTCCACACACCTACAGAGGATAGCATGTTTAGCATGGAACACAACAGAATGATCAGCTCCACACACCTACAGAGGAGAGCCACGTTTAGCATGGAACACAACAGAATGATCAGCTCCACACACCTACAGAGGAGAGCATGTTTAGCATGGAACACAACAGAATGATCAGCTCCACACACCTACAGAGGAGAACATGTTTAGCATGGAACACAACAGAATGATCAGCTCCACACACCTACAGAGGAGAGCATGTTTAGCATGGAACACAACAGAATGATCAGCTCCACACACCTACAGAGGAGAACATGTTTAGCATGGAACACAACAGAATGATCAGCTCCACACACCTACAGAGGAGAGCCACGTTTAGCATGGAACACAACAGAATGATCAGCTCCACACACCTACAGAGGAGAGCCACGTTTAGCATGGAACACAACAGAACAGAATATGATGAAGTGATAGAGGTGGTTTAGCAAAGGACAGTAGACAATGGAGCAGGGTCTGAAAGTAACAGTCAAGAGGTAAAAGCTGTCTTTGGAGGATAAATCAATGTCACCCGGCTGGTAACTGGCAAATTCCAACCATGGAAGTTGGAAACCCTCATTAGTGTTTTGCTTGCACCTGTGTTTACCCTGCCTTTTCGACACAAAATGGCCGCCGTGAGAAGGGTCTAGGTTACTCTGCAAGTGTTCCGTTCCCGAGTACGGAAGACATTTTGTAATGTGAAAACTGACCAGCGGGGGAGAGGGGGCAATCGTACTCGGGTGAGTGAAAAAGCACCCTGACAGTTAGCCAATCAAATCATAGCAATAGAAAGGCTCTGTGTCAAACAGGTTCCTGATTGGCTGCCTGTTACGCTGCTCTACACCACGAGCTAAACGTCTGTTTTCCTGCCACCTGGCTGGTTCACTAGACTAACGTCAGTAGAAGATTTACATGATTCCAATGTGGCGGCACACAGCAGGTGTGAGACCAGCACAAAGCAGGAGAACAAAATGTAGAAGTGAGTGAGCAAGTTTGATATGAAACCTCTAAACCTGCTCTCATGTTGGATGTTTCACACAGTACCTGATTCCATATACTGAAATCTAATTAATATTGATAAATGGTTTTGTCCAGTAAAAAAAAGACTCTTGGCAGTTGTTTCAGTGTAGCAGCTCTTGGCAGGTGAGTAAAAGAGTCAAATGTGGCTGTTGGTTGAGCAGGGTGGACGTACGCGGTGGTCTTGCTGATGTCCTGGACGCTTTGCAGCGGGTCGATGGAGTCGGGGCAGCCCAGGATGCAGGGAGCGAACACGATAGCCAGGGCGTTGGCTGACATCCTGTTTGTCTCCTCCTGCAGGGCGATCCTGAAACACACACCATATCATCCCGTTACATCCTGAGCTCCTTCATGCTCATACCTTTGTATTTTCAGTTAGTTTGTTTTTTTTCCCAATTCAGTTTAAGCTAGTTTTCAGAGTGGGGTTGCTCATTTTAGTTTAGTTTTTGTTGTATGAAAAAGTTAAGTTTTAGTTTATTATTATTATTTGTTCTTTTTATCGTTATTATTATTACTAGTGCAGTGCCCGTTCACCTCCCTCCTCCCCATTCGAACATCATGCTCTCCCCACTCTTCACCCCCCCCAATGCACCAAGTTTGAAGTCGATTGGTTCTCGAGATACGTGAAAGCCGTGTTCTGATTTGTCGAACTGCATGGAATTCGACACTGCACGTTCTTGAGTCCCCAGCAGTGCACCCGCCAAGTTTGAAATTGATTGCCAGTGGGTGCCGCTATGCCGAATTACACGAAATTCGGCACCACACTCTGTCAGGTTGCCAGCAGCACACTCCCCAAGTTTGAAGTCGATCGGAAGAACGACTTTGTTGGCAGTGGGTGGCGCTATGCCGAATTACACAAAATTCGGCACTGCACTTTTCCATGAGCGCACTCCCCAAATTTGAAGTCGATCAGCTATTTTTAATATTACAGGTGGTATTTGTCAGGGGCAAGATTTGAGAAGTTCAGATTAGGCATTACAATACAAACAACTAACTTTGTGAAGGCAACTGACTCAGTCATGTAGACATCCCAGTCTCAATACAAATATGCACCAATGCCTCCTCATGCTTGTTGACAAATTTGACCAAATTGACAAAGACTAAAACTAAAGACATTTTCTGAATACTTATTTTACTTTAGTTAGTTTCATACAATATCACACAATATCATTTCAGTTAGTTTTCATGTTTTTCTTCTTCTTCTAACGTGTAGTTTTTATTTGTATTTCTATTTCAGTTAACTAAAATGCCCCCCCCCCCCCCCCCACCCCACACCTAGTTAGTTTTTTAGCTTAGCTTTAGTCAACTATAATACCCTTGGTCTGCACTACTTCCAAGAGCGTCCTGCACAGATGCATGGCTCGTACCGTACACCATCACTGACCTGACCAGATGGAAGATGAGGCGTTCCAGTGTGCTGAGGTGGGTCCTGCTGAGCTGGTCGATCACTGAATACACTCCTCGGATCACCTCCCGCTTGTCTGGCTGACCTGAACCCCCCCCAACACAACACACAACACACACACACACACACACACACACACACACACACACACCATTCATCCATCCATTCATGCATCCAACGGTATAGTTTAGTATCTATGTGTCATTCCAGGAATATTCAAGCAACGACGGAGTTCACTCTCAGCCTCAGGAACAGATGGTGACAATGTGCTCACCCATGGCCCGGAGGAACTCCTCGTACAGTTCAAAGGTCATCAGAGGGCTGGGCAGGTCACGCAGCCACTGTTTGAGCACGCTGGCGATGACGTGGATGTTGTAGTCGTCCAGGTTCACACTGTTCACATCTGCAACAGAGAGAGAGGTTCAGGTGAATCTATTGAACAGATACTGTACAAGTGAGACACAATAGAGTAAGAGTTCCAGTATTAACATTGCCTAGCAAAACAGCAACACTATGATATAAGTAGCAATGAGCATCAGGTAAATGAAATGTAAATATATTTATACAGATTTATTTTTCACTGGATCAGGGCCCTGTCAGTCCCACCTGTGTCCAGCCCCTGACGGAGTTCTTTGATCTTATTGGTGGAGCCAGACTTCCTGTAGATGCCCTCGGTGTAGAGGCCGTGCATCTCGATGTAGTTGATGAGTTTCTCCACCAGGTGGGGCACCGCACGCTCCTCGCTGGTCAGACGGGACAGCTCCACACCAAACTGCCTGGATGACAGCTCCGGATCATACTGAATGACACAGACATACACACATCACAGACAGACAGACACAGACAGACACACACACAGACACACACACACACACACACTTCAAAATATGCTTATAGGATACACCTGGAAAAAATAATCATTGCAGGTCTGGATGGAACAAATAATGCCAAAACTTGTCAGCAGGGCACATTTGGACTCATTTACATCACATACTAGTCACAAAGTAAGTAAACTGTGAGACAAAATTGATTGTGTAAAATAGTAATTTAACTGTTCCCTATGTTGTGTAGTTGATCCATTCTTACCCTATTCTAATCTATATTTCATCACTGTAATGTTGCTACAGCATTTTGTAACAGCAAACCTTAAGAAAATGACAGAAAAAAAGCCCCCCCCTACCTTCTTACTGCACTTGGTGGTCATCTTGGAGCAGCACTTCCTATGGCAGGCGTAGCGACACACTACAGACAGAAAGACGACAACAAATCAGACTGAAAACAGTTCTACAACCTCTTTCCACACAACGACACAGCAGCTCCAGTCAGCCCACAGCCTCCAAGACACAGGCCGGTCAATGTGGAGCAGGTAGTAGAGTTGCGCGATCTTGACCTCAGTCAGATTGTCCAATCGCCACCCTTTGACATCGCCAATGCACGATGTCATCGTAAACCCCCCCCCCCCCCCCCCCCATGGTTGGACAGTGTGTGCTTGTCAGTGGACGCTGATGATGGCAACTTGCAGAGAGATGTGTGCGCAGCAGTGAGTGTGTGTTGTTCGGACTATTTGTCAGTGAATGGATGCTGCTGCTGTTGACATGTTTCTGGTGTCCGCGGTGAGCCTCGTTAGTAACGTCTGATTGCAACCCTGTTTGCCGGCGCTTGCCCTTTGATCTGCGTCTCAGTCCGTCTCTTTTCTTTTTTTACTCTCGTTCTCCATGCACTGCCTTGCCATCGGCTCGGAGTAACGTTGATAAGATAAGATACTAATAATGTTAAACTGAACATGAGATGCAGTGATATTGTCGCACTAAAGCACATAGACACACGTAGCCTACAGACTTTTAAAAGTGAGCCTCCCCCCACACTAGGGATGGGCATTTCTAGCAAAAACACTATTCGAAATTCGCTGGCCAAAGTCGACTTTCAATCGAAATTCGAAAATAAAAATAAAAATGTAAAAAAATAAAAAATAAAAAAATGTTTTTTTTTTTTTTTTTTTGTGTGAGTGAAATGTTGCATTGTCTCCCCTGATTCTAAGTCTAAGGCTTTATTAATTAATAGAAAAAGCTTCTGCTGTGGATTTTTAGCTCAAACAAGCATTGCACCACTGAAGTAAAGAACATGTTACATGACATTGACATTTTCGAAAATAAAAAACAGTTTGGACAATCATGAGTGGTTCATTAAATATTTAGTAGGCTCAGGTCTGAGTGCCAAAGGGGTGCCAAAGTCACCCCCTCTCCCTCTTCATGGGATTTCATCCGCCATTCATTTTTCCATAAACCTTGCTTAAAATGCTTATAAAAATTGTTTTACTTGCTCAAACCAAGCGATTCGACTATACTTAGAATCAGGGGAGACAATGCAACATTTCACTCACAAAAAAAAAAAAAAAAAATTCGATGCCCATTCCTACCCTTTATTTCATTTAGCAGACCCCACACAGCGACTTTTCATCCCCGCCGTCATCTCCACAAACAAATCTCATGGCAGTTTAAATAAAAACTCTCTCTCGTAACAGGACAAGCCCAGTCTTTTATTGTCACACGAACACCACAACACATGCATGCGGCCACAACACACTCATGCTGACGGTGGCCGGTGAAAAGTGTCCTCTGCATTTAACCCATCCAGGCATGTCCTTTCCTCTGGGGGGCAGGCCAGGAGCAGTGGTCGCTTTCTCGTACAGCGCCCGGGGACCAACTTCGGGTGTTGTCGTCACTGGTCGGATGACGATGACGATCTGATCTTCTGCATGTTTTTAGTGGGGGGGTTATATACGGAGGAACCCCCTGGGGGAGCACGGGGAGAACATGCAAACTCCACACAGAGAGAAAGGCCCTTACGACGAGATACCCCACCTGGGCAGTAGGCACTGAAGATATGGGGGGGAACACAACCACAGCGCCCACAGTGTCCCAGGCGAGAATCGAACTCAGGACCTTCTGACTGTGAGGCGACAGCTCTACCACTGAGCCACCGTGCCCCCTCAAATATAGCAAACATGTAAAATATAACGCTATACTATATCAAGACTGTCTGGACATTAACATGATGATGCTCTTCTAAACACATCGGCTACTATAATATTTCTCTGAATCTCATACTGAGATTAGATCGGTATTAAGTTTGGACAGACTTGAATGGATTGCTTTCATCCTCCCGCAACACTGCATGACGGACAGGTAGGACGATTAATTACCATACAGCCTCTGACTGACAGCGGCGCAAAACTACGGTATAACAACTTTTTATTCATCGGTCATTGTGCCTGCCTACATCTAGCCTACATATAACTCTTATGGAGCTGAGCACAGAGTAGTTTTGCATGGCAGGCGGCGCGGCTTGTGGAGAATGAGAAGAGAAGACGAGATGGCTCGGGGGACGGGCGACGGCAGGGAGATTTGTAATTAAAGATTTTGGTGGCGGGGCTGTTGCGGCCATCAGAAACATGTTTGAATGCAGTAACACGATTTTCAGACGGCAGCCCGTCTTTATTGTCACATGAACACACTACAACACATGCATGAACACACTACAACACATGCATGAACACACTACAACACATGCATGAACACACTACAACACATGCATGAACACACTACAACACATGCATGAACACACTACAACACATGCATGCGGCCACTACACACACTCATGCTGACGGTGGCCGGTGAAATATGTCCTCTGCATTTGACCCATCCAGGCTTGTCCTTTCCTCCAGGGGGCAGGCCGGGAGCAGTGGTCGCTATTTCTTTCCAGCGCCCGGGGACCTTCATTGGACCATCATTGGACCAACTTTAGATGTTGTCGTCACTGGTCGGATGACGATCTTCTGCATGTTTTTAGTGAGGGGTTATGTACGGAGGAACCCCCTGGGGGGTACGGGGAGAACATGCAAACTCCACACAGAAAGGCCCTTTCGACGAGATAGCCCACCTGGGCAGTGGGCACTGAAGATATGGGGGGGGTCACAACTCCAGCGCCCACAGCGTCCCAGGTGAGAATCGAACCCAGGACCTTCGAGCTGTGAGGCGACAGCGCTTACCACTGCACCACCGTACCCCCCAGTAGGCTAGTAGCGTTTGTTAATGGTCTGTTCTGAACACACACTCTGCTCAGTCAAACTGATGCTCTCAGGGAGCAGCCACACACGGGGGGGCGGGGTCAGGGAGCAGCCACACACGGGGGGCCGGGTCAGGGAGCAGCCACACACGGGGGGCGGGGGTGATCGAGATCGGCGGGAAAATCAATCGTTATTTCAGCCATTGAGTCGGCAATATACGATCCGATCGCCAATCGGCACAACCCTAGCAGGCAGAGGGTTTGGAGGTAATGTCCAAACTCACAGCCGCCATCACAAATGTGCAGATGTAGTTTGTCTCGTCCCCCCCCGATTTCCCCCAATTTCCCCCAATTTTCTCCCCAATAGACCCTTTTCACTTCCATGATTGGAAGTTGGAAACCCTCATTACTGTTTTGCTTGCACCTGTGTTTACCCTGTCTTTTCGACAAAAAATGGCCCCCGCGTGAAAAGGGTCAATTGTACTTGGCCAATTTCCCCTCGGTCGCTACTCTACCCAATCTGCCGATCTGGGGAGAGCTGTAGACTAGCACCATGCTTCCTCCGACACATCCGCAGTTGCCAGCCGCTTCTTTTCACCTGACAGCGGGGAGCTTCACCGGCAGGACGTTGCACGTGGGAGGATCACGCTATTCCCACCAGTTCCCTTCCGCCGTGAACAGGCGCCCAGACCGACCAGAGGAGGCGCTAGTGCAGCGACCAGGACACATACCCTCAATCCGGCTTCCCACCTGCAGACACAGCCAATCGTGCCTGTATGGACACCCGACCAAGCCGGAGGTAACACGGGGGCTCAAACTGTGTTGGTAGGCAGCTTACACGACCCGGACGACCCAGATGTAGTTTGTAACGAGAGGAGGTAATGTCCAACCTCACAGCCGCCAGCAGAAACGTGCAGATGGAGCTCCTAACTTGATAGAAGATACATTTGTAAGACGGGAGGTTTATTCTAGTTCTTCTGATATGGCAGGGCGTGTGTGTGTTTGGTGTGTGTGAGTTTGGCGTGTGTGAGTTTGGCGTGTGTGAGTTTGGTGTGTGTGTGTGTGTGTGTGCGTGTGTGTGTGTGTGTGTGCATGTGTGTGCGTGCATGTCTGATCCTCACGTTTGCAGACACAGGCTCGGTCCATCATCCAGATAAGAGAGGAACAGTATTCGCAGTAGGTGGGGATGCTGTACTGTGTGGACTTGAAGATGTGGCCGTTGTGTTCCTCCACCTGCAGGGGGCAGCAGAGCTCAGAACATCACAAACACATTACATCCAACAGAGTTATACCTTTTATTCTGGCCTTCTTGTTTACTCAAGCGTTCCAAAATATCCTTCTCTTTGTGTGTGTGTGTGTGTGTGTGTGTGTGTGTGTGTGTGTGTGCGTGCGTGTGTGTGTGTGTGTGTGTGTCTGCGTGTGTGTGTGTGTGTGTGTGTGTGTGTGTGCGTGCGTGTGTGTGTGTGTGTGTGTGTGTCTGCGTGTGTGTGTGTGTGTGTGTGTGTGTGTGTGTGCGTGCGTGCATGTGTGGTTCCTTGCATTACAGCTTGAGGGTACGATGCAGAAGAATGACTCACAATGTCAGTTTCTTTTTTCCTCCTCTTCTTGCGTTCAGGTTTAGGAGCCTGAAAAGTCACAGAGCAAAATATTTGACCTTGTGATTTTCATTTGTCTGAATCCTGCATATGTATAGAAATAATAAGAGACACTGGCTGTATTGGGAGGTGCTTCACAGTCCGGAACGTTTCAAGTATATATGCGCATGCCAATAGAGCAGGCGAGGCCATGCACCAGCCGAGCTGCGGGCGAGGCCGAAGTTGGGCAATTGTGCACTGAGTGACGTCACTCGAACACTCCATGATGTGATCAGTGATGCTCACTCGAACAATTGTGATGTCATCAGTGATGTGAAGTTGAGCAATTGTGCGCTGGAATCGAAGGAATTGAGCGCTTTCGATTTCTAGTATATATATATAGAGTATATATATGTGTGTATATATACATACATACATACATACACACACACACACACCACAACAACGACGAATAATAATAATTGATACTAAGATACTAGTTACCACACAAAAATGATCTGAGTTCTGTATTGCATTACAAAGTACAAAGTAATGTGCCACCCAACACTGATTGCAGGCATGTTAAAGTGTGGTCGGTGGAGTCTTACCCGGCTGATGGTCCCCTCCATGGGCTTGTACTCTGTCATGAACTCGTCCAGGAAGACCTTGAAGGTGTTGACCCACACCTTGACGGGCGACTCGCTCCAGTCCCGCTGCTCCAGACGCATCGTCTTCTCCAGGATGTGCTCGAACATGGAGTACAGGTCCTTGTAACGGATACTCTTCCCATCATCCATCTGGGGGGGCGGGGAGAGAGACAAGAGAGGATATTATTTTGATAATATTTGTCATTGGCTAGCTAGCCAGGTTAGGCTAGCCATTGTTAGCAATAACAGTTGATAACAAGGCATTTCGCGGCATTTTGCGCATACAAACACTGCAGCAACATGTCCACACAGTGCTGTGTGTAGCCTACAGCTGATTTAATGAGACACAAACAAGACAGAAGTGCTAAATAGCATTTACTATGATTAGAACTACTGTTGTTGCGCGGCGCAGCCATCTTGGATTTTTGAGGTCGGTGCTGCTGAGGCTCCTACGAGTTTGGAATGGGAAATACCAGCTCTGGTGACGTCACCGTCCCAGCTCATGACCTTTGAACCGTAAGATTACCAGTTTCCAGTTATAAAGGAATGCACGGAATTTCCCTACATTCTGTCCTTCTGGTCCTCTTGGGTCTTCTTTATACTCCCACCACTTCTATAGCCTCAGCCAGGAACTTCAGGAAGTCATCGCAATTGCTCGAGTGACATCACTGATGACATCACAATCGTGACTGACACCGCCAGAGACACCACCGCAGACACCACTTAGCCAATTTTAACTTATAAAGAAGAAAGAAGATTTAGAACAGCCTCGATAGCAGCGGCTGTCTCATCTATAGTGGTCACTGGTCACCATTGTTATTAGCTACTCCTTGGTGCACATGACACCAGAAAACAGCTCGGCAATGGCGTCAGTCCCGTCCGTTGCACTGGTGCTGACTGGATTACCGTTAGTCGGAGTGGGCGGATTTGAAGGTCTGGACCCAGGCAAAGTACATGCCAGAAAGTTCAGGCAATCATAGGAAAATATTTAAAAGTCCATTTTAGTAGACTTTTCTGTGATCGACGACTTCTCTGTTTTTTTCCTTATCTCAGCTACCCTGATGTAAACCCCACCCACGTGAGGCTGGAAGCCCCCACATGTCAGGTGTGAGGTAGAGGAGCACTCACAGCCAGGGCGGCGGAGTAGGACTGGAAGATGTTGATCCTGAACTCCCGCAGGGCTTTTTTGAAGACCACGTCCACCATGGTGTCCTTCTTACTGTCTTCAGAGTCCAGCTCGCCGATCTGCAAGGACACACACTTTTTAAAGAAAGACAAACTGCTGAAGCATGCATTTTCACCAACTCTTCCCCAGATGAACTGAGATGCGGTGTAGTGTGTGTGTGTGTTTGTGTGTGTGTGTAGGTGTAGTGTGTGTGTGTAGGTGTAGTGTGTGTGTGTAGGTGTAGTGTGTAGGTGTAGTGTGTGTGTGTGTGTGTGTGTAGGTGTAGTGTGTGTGTGTGTGTGTGTGTGTGTGTGTGTGTGTATATGTGTGTAGATGCGGAGGTCGGCACTCTGACCTTCTTCATGAGGAAGTCGTTCATGCTACGGTAGTCATGGGCGGAGGTGAGGATGTGCAGTGCGTCATTCTGCCACTGGGCGGGTTCCAGAGCCACGCTACTGATCTTCAGGCTGCGCCGCCTCCTCATCTTGGGAGACAGCTCCCTGTTCTCCTTGCTCTCCCTGGGCCCCTGCGGAGCCTCCGCCAGGTCCGGACTGTGAGGAGGAGATGTGCCATCTGGGAGGAGGGAGAGATGATGGGTGCAGAGATATGGAGGGAGGTAGAGACAATGGTGATTACAAAAACTCTTCATTCTGATGTTACAGAGGAGGGGGGGGGGGGGGGGATCACATACCTTGCCTGTCACCAGACTCGCTCCTGCTGGCCTGCTTGTCTCTTGACAGTTTTTTCTCTCCGTGCTTCGACTTGCTCCAGAATCTCATCTTCCCTCTCATCCTGCTGAAGCACGCACGCACGCACGCACGCGCACACACACACACACACACACACACACACACACACACACACACACAAAGTGACAACTATTCTTATAAAGAAATTAATGGCAATCACATTGTAAAATGAACATATTCCAAAAAACAAGTCAGTTGACATTTTTATTCGGTAGAAAGTTTGCCACACAAGTAATTTTCCTATGAAGCACACTTCTTAGCTCATCAATGGTTTTCCCAAACCACATCCAGTGGCAGTGATCTGTTCTCCTCAGTGATCTGTTCTCCTCTGTGATCTGTTCTCCTCTGTGATCTGTTCTCCTCAGTGATCTGTTCTCAGTGATCTGTTCTCCTCTGTGATCTGTTCTCAGTGATCTGTTCTCATCAGTGATCTATGATCTGTTCTCCTCAGTGATCTGTTCTCCTCTGTGATCTGTTCTCCTCAGTGATCTGTTCTCCTCAGTGATCTGTTCTCAGTGATCTGTTCTCATCAGTGATCTATGATCTGTTCTCCTCAGTGATCTGTTCTCCTCAGTGATCTGTTCTCCTCAGTGATCTGTTCTCCTCAGTGATCTGTTCTCAGTGGTCTATGATCTGTTCTCCTCAGTGATCTGTTCTCCTCAGTGATCTGTTCTCCTCTGTGATCTGTTCTCCTCTGTGATCTGTTCTCCTCAGTGATCTGTTCTCAGTGATCTGTTCTCATCAGTGATCTATGATCTGTTCTCCTCAGTGATCTGTTCTCCTCAGTGATCTGTTCTCCTCAGTGATCGGTTCTCAGTGATCTGTTCTCATCAGTGATCTATGATCTGTTCTCCTCAGTGATCTGTTCTCCTCAGTGATCTGTTCTCCTCAGTGATCTGTTCTCAGTGATCTGTTCTCATCAGTGATCTATGATCTGTTCTCCTCAGTGATCTGTTCTCCTCAGTGATCTGTTCTCCTCAGTGATCTGTTCTCAGTGGTCTATGATCTGTTCTCCTCAGTGATCTGTTCTCCTCAGTGATCTATGATCTGTTCTCCTCAGTTATCTGTTCTCCTCTGCTGAATGAATGTTCCTGATTTCTATAGCCGACACTGATGCATTTGACCTTAAATAAGCCGTGGTGAGGGAAACTATCTGACCAAAATTATTCTATAATAAGAATATAGAGAGAAAGACTAGAAAGGCCTACCTTCCATCCTGGCTAGATGTCTTTCTGAGGACCTCCACCTTGCCCAGGTCTCCTGATGACATGGTCTTATGGATCTTCTTCTGGTCTTTGTGAGAAGCCTGAAGAGCAGAGAGGGACAGCACCAGGTCAGATGTTAGAAATATCTGGAATTACTCTTTTAGAATGAGACTGACTGAAACTGCAGAGACAAAGGTTCTGGTGGGATTAGATCATTTCAACCATGACTCCATCTTTGAGAGCTGGTGCAGGTTGTTTCAGAGACAATGTTCATGATACTTGTCCAGTGGATGAGGATTACAAAGTGCTATTCCACAAATTATGGCGCTCTCAAGATGAACGTGCACTTGATTCTAATTCCAACAATTTAAATAAATATATCTACATAATGCTGTACCATCATTTCTTGCATTGGGCATGCAATATGGGCAATAATGGCACATTATGGATTTATATATCTATGTAGAGTAACATATAATATATAATTCAACGTAAATTGGTTGAACAAACAAAAATGGTTGAAAATAGATTAAAGCAAATCACATACGTTATCTACATACCAAGTATAATAAATAGTTATGAATAATATTGCTATTGAGATGGTGAGAGAGATGAAATCATGCTGATGTGGTTCTGTAAATAACAGCATGAAATAGTTAGTGCAGAGTTACTGTGATGCAGGTTTGAATAGTTCCAGCATGCATCAGGGCAGACGGTGTGCGATTCAGCATGATCCTGGGTTTTGTGCTATTAGACTGGCAGGTCAACAAGC
>NC_139636.1:1573406-1630906 GCF_964638095.1 Poromitra crassiceps
AAATCGCACTATAGGTAAGAGGAAAATATGTATTTTTGATTTTAGGGTGAGCTGTCCCTTTAAAATTGACTACCGTACCTGTACATGAAGATACATTTCATTCAACAGCAGCAATGGTTTTTGGAGTATAATGATGCACTCACTTGGAGAAGGGCAGCTTGCGTCTGGGCGGGGAGAACACAGCGCTAGATGGCTTCTCCATCATGTTGACAATAACAGTCTGGCCGGAACTTTTCTTCTGGGCTTTGGGTGGTTTGGTCTCCAGGACGGGGCTGGGAGCCTCCTGTGCAGGCCGTCCCGCCTTCCTCTCCAGCTGACTGGGGAGGAGCACAGGAACGGGGGGCTTTGGCTCGAGGATGATCTGGATGTCGACCTCTGAGGAACAAATCCCTGGGAGTTCTGGAGCAACTTCATTGCTGGTGGAAGCAGGGACCTTAGAGGACCTGTCCTCCCCAGATATGTCTCTCGTAGCCTGGGTAGCAGGCTGTTCCGATCCGATCTCCAAACCGGCAATGGAGGTCTGGTGTGATCCGGGTAATGTTCCCCCCATTTGAGAAGCTCTTTCTAGGGCTTGGGCTGCCTGCAGCTCGCCCTCTTCGACAGGACTCTCTTTCTGCATACTGATCAACACCACTACCGGCCTTCGGGAGGTGGACTCCCTTCTCTCTTTGTATTGTTTTCCGGGGGGTTTGTGAACGGGACTTTGGTCAGGAGTAATATAAAATGTCGCTCTCGGAGCCTCCTGCTTGATTGGCGACTCCATCATGGGCTTTTCATTGAAGTTTGAATCTCTAAGCCCCTCATGCAATGGTAGAATCTCAGGCTGGAACGTTCCCAAGCCAGAATGTTCTTGGGGGATCGGAGGTACAGTGGATTGAGTACCGAAACCTCCAGAAACCTCAGTCTCCATATCTTCCACGCTGAGCAGTTCAAAGCTTCCATGGCTAGCCGGGGATCCCCGGGGTGAATGTCTACGAGAGTCATCAAGTTGACTGTCTGGGACAGAGTCTTCGAGCAGAGGACCTCCCACGCTGGTGGTTCGGACCTTGAGAAGCTCCAGGCTGAACTGGGCCTGCTCCAGCTCTCTCATCCGTCTGCTTTCTCGTTTGGACCTGGTTCTGTGGCTTGTCTCATCTGTGCTCCTACTTCGCTCCGACTCCTCTTCTTTTTCTACCTCTCCTAGATCTAACAATGCTGGATTGGAGGCCTCAGCAGGCTCTATGGAGATATCCTGCACATCACTTTCATGTTCGGATAGGGTGAGGTCCTCCATGGTTTCTGCATCCAGGCCCATCATCCTCTCTGCTGTCTCTTCCTCTGCTGTCAGACACTTTTGTCCATTCAGTAGCTGTCTCTCATGCTGCTCCTTCAGGTCTCTGAACCTAGAGACATCATCAGCGAATAAGGCAAAAGTCATCTTATAATCTTATCTAATAGAACTAAAGCTTCTACACATGGCAGGCAGAAAAATAGCAATGTGCTAATAATTAAGTGATAATTCTTCCAAAGCCTGTCATTTACTGTATGCTGACATTACAGAAGCTCTGAGAG
The DNA here is from genome assembly GCF_964638095.1 of Poromitra crassiceps. Lineage (NCBI taxonomy): Eukaryota > Metazoa > Chordata > Actinopteri > Beryciformes > Melamphaidae > Poromitra > Poromitra crassiceps. Next base: position 1,574,958 of record NC_139636.1, read on the forward strand.
GCAAGTGCAGGAAGGGGGGGGGGGTGTTATGTTCATCCATCTTCTATGTCTAGAAGGTTATACATAACTTGTGTTTAGAGTGCGTGGAAAAAGGGATATGCCAACATTTTGAGAGTTTAGGCCATTTGTCATATTGCCGATATCAAAACTAGAATGTAGATGCCTTTATTTTCACTCTGCGTGCAATACAAACAGCAGTAGCGCTACTTAGCTTAGCGCTACAATGGCAGTCTATGGTACAGCTGCCTAGTCCCGTTCAGTCGCCCAAAATACACATTCCAACAGCGCCAGAAACACTCACATGTACATGTTGTGACTCGTGTAGCTCACCACGCCATGAAAGAATCATCCAAAGTAAGTGAAACGGTAATTTTCGTAGTAAATCCGCACACCGAGAACTAACAAAGAGTAACCGAACTAACAGAGTATAACCAAAGTTACTTCCTCGTTTGCCACGAGGCGCATGCGTTGTAACTTTGGATTATTATTAACATCTTGAACCTAAACTCTTCTATTCACCTGAGGCGTGCTAGGTATGCCCTGCCCACTGCCTGGAGGTGTGTCACGGTCCTGTAGGTGCGACAGTAGTGCTTCCTCTCCCGGTGTCCTCTCCAGGCCGCTTGAACCGTAATGGCTGCCGTTGTCCTGCGGTGGCAGCAGTTTCTCCAGCTCCTCTGTATGGTGAGGGCCGAGTCCCGCCACTGCAGGAACCTCCTGCGCTCCCTGTAGCCCCTCCAGGCTGCCTGCAGACACACCGCGGCCCCCTCCTCCACTCCACCGTCCACAGCACACTCTGACTGTCTGAGGAGGCAGACTCGCCACCAACGCTGCAGAGACACCACCAGAGCACCAAACAGGGTTTGGTGTTAGAATGGAGCTGGAAATACGTGTCGCTTTCAAATAAATAGATTTGAAATTACAATTCTAAACCACTGGTCTATTGCAAATAACAACTAAGGATTTGGACCAAGACTTGCTTGTGTTTCACTTTGCTTGATATTTTCAAAGGGAAAACAGGCAGTAATCACAAAGAACATAACAAAATGCCCCCCCCCCCCCCCCCCCCCCCACAGTAAAACTATTTTAGATTTTTCCAATTCCATTAACCCAGGTCTTGAACAAACAAATGAAACAGTAAGAACATTTGTCGACTGATATTTTGGTATGGATTAGCAATCTACCGTATATGATGAAAATGTGATGTGACAACCTCCATCAGTCATTGCTTTGAACATACACATAACCTTAATCCGGCTTCCCACCCGCAGACACAGCCAATCGTGCCTGTACGGACGCCGACCAAGCCGGAGGTAACACAGGGGCACGAACCTGCGACCCTCACGTTGGTAGGCAGGGAATCTACCGCTACACTACCAGGACGCCCAGTCAATTGAATGTTTGACAAATTCATAAAAACAGGGCCGAGAACACCTGGTACCATTTTGACAACTCATTTTTTGAATTCTGAACTTTATTCGCAGTGTCTTTGGTCTTGGCAGGTGGAGATGGAAATATATCAACACAGCTACTGAAGAAAATCGACTTAACTGCCTTTTCAGACTAACTCTCCAAATGAGAAGTCTGTGAAATGTTACAAAGCCATTCACATTCCTCACATCGTTTGTTTCTTTAAAGAAATATTAGACTTCAAAGAGATGGAATATCTGTATAGTTAACGCCAACATTTTTTAGACAGTTGACAGTTTGTATATATTCATTATTTTTCTCAACTATTCTTCTGCTAAATGTTGTCTGTGCTTCACTGGCTCGCACCCAGCTGGTTCTGCTCTGACTGCGTTTGTTTTTCCTTCGGTCTGACAAAGATTTGGAAGGCTCTCCTCCATGGACTCTTCCAGAAAAAACAAGCCGGCAGCCATTTTAATGCAGTGTTTCTCCCTCGATCCCTCTCTTCTTCCACCCTTCTCTCTTTGGGGGACAGAGGGGAAAATGCTGTATATCCAGTTTGATAAAAAGAAAAAAAAAACATTGTTAGAAGTCGCAGTGTTTCCCCTATATGCATCTGCTGCTGAAATATGGCCACCGCTGCTATAGATTTTTTTAGAAACTAACCTTATACAGTATTACAGACGTTTCATATCCAGTCAATTCACACACCTGTGAGTAAAGCATATACCGGTAAACAAGAAACGTTGTGCTTCGTCGCTTCCCTGATAGTAATAGGTATAGCAAACATGGGGGACAGGGGGATATTAAAAGGGGGTTATTAAAAGCACTAAATTCTGTTATTTACCTCCACATTGAAAAACGAACCACTGGACTGTTACTTTGAAAAGCCGTTATTTTGAAATGGTTGTTTTTTTGGATGGGCCATATGTATGTTTAATTAAAATGGGGGGAAATAATATTGTGAAATGCTGTGATTTTGGTAGGGATACTGTACCATACTGTGACATTTCATACCATTACATCCCTAGTATTGGCTAATAGGATTTTATTGACTGGCTGTCCTACTAGACAGGACTAGGCACTAGGCAGGACTAGGCACTAGGCAGGGCGCACTAGGCAGGGTGCACTTTGCAAGCCAAGTCAAGAAAATTGTGCTTCACCACCGCTGCTACAACTCCATTCTAGGGGAAACACTGAAGTGTTGTAATTTTGTAAACCGATAATTTACAACTGTTGCAGGTATGTATTACGGTATATCATTATATATAATTAGCAAGGACATAAAAGTAAATCACCTCTAATGGAGAGATTGATTTTGGCGAACACTGACCCTTAAATAAATAAATAAATAAATAAATACATAAATACATAAATAAATACATAAATAAATACATAAATAAATGCAGTTTGCATTTGGAGTAAATGCAACAATAATTAATCATGTATGGCTTAATACAGACAGGCCAATTATAATCATGTATGGCTTAATACAGACAGGCCAATTAGCCGGCTTCCCACTGAAGCGCTGGGGGGGAAGAAACTTTGCTGCAAACCATTCTGAAATTGTCATATGATGCACATGCAGCAGAAATGTTAGTTATGATTTTATATCCTACTGTAAGTGGATGAAAATACCACAGGCCCATAGCTGGGGGATTGCTGACCCCTGAGCTGCTTCACTGGAATAACTTGGTACTTTGCTCAAGGGTTCCTCGATGGCACTTGGCACGTCTGAGGATGTGAACCAGCCATTTTCTGCACACAACAATCTGTACGTGTCACCTGGACGATGCGGGCGGCCCGTCTCATGCTGACAAAGTGTTTCCTCTCCAGCACTGCCCTGAAGCGGCGCTGCAGCGTGACGATTCGCCGCAGCACTTCCTGGTGGAGGAGGGTTTGAAGACGCTGACGCTCCGCCTCCCGCAGGAACACCTACACAACAGAGGAAGTGTTAAGACACACCCACCACCGCAGACTCGATCAGAGACACACAAATCATACACTTTACATGCTGGCGACAGTATCGATAGAGTGTGCAGATAAAGGTAGCCTAGTAAAAGCATTCCGATCATGCCAAATCACAGATCAGTCTGAACTTCCACCCGCCCCCAGCCACTTCCACAAATTAGAAAGTAACCCGGGGGCCAATCAGGGACTGTGCGCCGTAGTTGACAAAGCAACCAGCCAATCAGGGACGCCACAACAGTAATGACATCTCTCAAAGCAACCAGCCGTAACATTAATGCTAGTAGAGTAAACACAGCCATCAGTTATTGCAGAAACAGACTCAATAACAGCAATTAAACAAGAACAGGATAATGCACTAGCAGAGTTTCTTGGCTGAAGGAGTTGTCTGTCAAGGCAAGTACTCCCGCCCACTGAAACCGATGTGGGCGCCTGGAAGTCCAGACTGATACGTAGAGTGAAACAGAAAGTGAGGTCACATTATTAGGATGGTTTTTCACCCGGCTAAGATAAAGGAGCCGATAGACAAAGCCACAAAGATGATGCTAAAACTGCTTATGCCGTGCTAAACATGGACACACTAATAGGACCCTTAGGATGAAAGTATCCATAAATGCTACATATGATCATACAGAAGAACTGCTGTGCAGAAGCCGTACCATTGTGTTTCCCACTTGATAGCCAGCAGGGGGCAGATGGATCTGGCGGAAAAACTCCCTGATGCCCGACTTGGTTGGGCTCGTGCCGCGGGGCAGCAGGACATGAAAGTGACGCACAAAGTCCTGGAGGAAGGTGATGTCATCATCAATCAACCAGTGGAGATACAGTGTCCTCTGTCTTTAACACGCATTATGATACAAACATTATGTGCTGCATAATTAACCTTACATTCAAGTTCTCCAGTATCTGCAATGCTGTAACATCTCATTACATTTATGAAGATCATTTTGTTTCTCATCTAATTGGAATAATAGTTGTGATTCACAATATCAATAAAACAAAATTATCATGTTCTTCCATATTTGTGCAGCCAAAAAGACAATAAATCCTAAAAAGATGCCTATAGAGTAACGGAAAATAACCAGGAAATAAAACTAACTCGGTACACACTCATAGATTCTTACAATAATTTTTTTAAGCCATTTCTTTGGTCATTTTTTGTTAGCCATCTCTAACTTTGCATAGTTGGTCTTCGCTGTCAAAATACTTCAAGATGCTACCAATAAATGTCAATATATTTTTAATGCTAACGTGGCATTAAGAGTGGATCTACTGTGAGCTGGTAGTGGGAGGGGCTTACCTGGAAGGTGTACTTGATGCTGTATCCTGATTGGCGGATCCGGACGGTCTCCAGCATGCCTGTGTACCTGAGCTGTCTGAGGACCAGGCTGTCATTGAAACGCAATGGGAGCTGAGAGAGAGAGCCAGAAAGAGGGAGAGAGAGAGAGAGAGCCAAAGATGATAAAACATGAGACAGAAGGGATCAATAGTCGTTTAGTGACAGAAAGCACACTGAACTGAACTCAGACTTAGGGCTGTACCCGACTCAGAATTCTCTCAGTCCAATCGGATTTGGCTGTTCAATACAAATATTCGACTATTCTTTCTTTTCTTTTTTATAAGACTATCTGGCAATCAGAAAATCCATAGACATGAGGTCCTTTGATTTGCTTGTCTAATTTGGACTTGGCTTTACGGTATTAGCAGGCTGATACTTATACCAAAATAGGCTATATATATACAGTATATCACAATCTATTGGGTGAAACCAAGCCATTCCATGTCAAATCAGACATTTAGCACCCTGATATACTGTAGGCGGAATGGAATGATCCTTGTTTCATAACCACATTTTGCGACTATTCAACATTGATATCAAATAAGGCTCCTTCGAACGAATCGTCAACTATTTGAGATCACTCCTACTCACTGGCTGAAGTGAAGACCTTTAATATTAGATACACCCCACTCCATTCCTATTCATTGGATGAACTTACCTTCTCAGCATCAGAGATCTTTAACTCATTGAATGCCAATGACGACAGCTGTCGTCAATTCAAATACTGACGTAGAGTGCCAAAGACGACGATTGTCGTCAATTGCGTTTTTTGACGGTGGGACGTGGATCAATCCCTGATACATCTCTGGTACAACTATTGTAGCTATTGGAGGTCTATAACCTATTTTACAGAACCCTTAGGTGGCGACAGTGCTCTCCACATAACAGAAAGGCAAGGAAAAAACAAAGAAGAAGTCGTTATGGAAACGGAAATCGCATCGCATCCGTATGCATCGATATGCTGAAGCACGTTACTGCAGCTGTGCCTGCAGCAGCCAATCTGCTCCCACAATTGAGCCGCTCCGTGTCGGTTGCGACAGCACATCCGCACATCCACACCGTGGAGTTGTTATTATTCTCAACTGGAAGCATCGTTGGCGGTGACAAACACACGCGGAACGCTGTAAAAAAACTGGATGTTGCGCACCCTTCACTGTGCGCACAGCAAACTCAGCAGAGAGCCACCACAGACAGGAGGAGGAGTGTGCAGTTGAGGCGGGGCGGGGCGGGGCGGGGCGGGGGGGGGGGGGGGGGGGGGGGCACGCAGAGCAGCACGCAACACCCAGACAGACCCAGGCAGCAGGACAGGATTGACAAACGCAAGCCAGAATATCCGATGCCCACCAGCAGCAAATCAAGACCAGCAAGAAGCTGCAACCAGCAGCGCACGCAGGGGCCAGCGCTGCTGGTTGTAGCTAAAAATATTATTCTGCCAAACAAAATTCCCTGGCCTAAACTGTTTTATTGAAGGAAATTATTTTTGAGGTGTGACTACATTAGAAAAGATTAGCTTCAGAGTCAGTGATGTGCTTGAAATGTTTAATTTCACAAAAGGCCAATTATCTCAGCTTCTAGAAAAAAATTGCTGTTTTTGGATGAATCAAGCTATCTTCTCCGGCTCATAACTAAAGAACGGAAAATGGGATCAATAAACTTTTTTTGCAGATGATAGAATAGAGTCTCATCGTTCTTTGTGCGTGTTCAGTGTTTACATAGTAATATCACACAATATTCTGTGGGCCTCGAGAAATCACTGAAAACGCTCTGAAACTCTGGCACTGGGAGCGTCCGTTCTCCAAAAGTGGCTGGCACTCAATGAGTTAATATTAGAGACACCCCATTCCACTCATATTCACTGGATGAACTTACCTTCTCAGCATTGGAGCGAATGCACTTGACAAAGTAGGGCTCTGACTGAGCGAGAGTCTCCATCAGCTTATTGAGGGACGCCTGCACACAGAAACACAAACCACCATGACATCATCACATCCTCATCCACTGACTTTAAAGTAAAAAACCTGTGTTTTCATATGGCACTCCTCCTGTAAAAGGGTTGAGTGCATTTAAACACACGTATTCAGTATTCAGGGTACATGTGGGTATGTTGATATGCATCTTCATATTCCAAGCTCAAATAATGCTTCACATATGAATAAAAAGTCCCTCAGTAACTTTGACTCTGAGCACATTTGAAGTGAGCTAATTTCATTTTTACCCCAGCAATTTTACTTCTACTTGAGTGAAAATATAAGCAAAGCAACTGTACTGCAGCCGTATCCTCATTGTTTGCAATGCAGCAGGTCGTCCAGCAGGGGGCGAGAGCAGCACTAACCTGGAACTGGGCACTGATGCTGGGCGGCTTCTTCTTCTTGTGCAAGTGGAGCAGGGACTTGGTAATGCGGTCATGGAGCGTCACACTGCTCAGGTAGCGCAGGGACTTGACATCCAACAAGTGCTACACATACACACGCACACGCACACACACACGCACAAAAAGAGCCACACACAGTTTATATATGGATGGATACATAGGGGATTGTCTGTGTGAGCAGGCATCTTAGATATTGTGTTAAAAGACTTCTCTTGGTAATTCTGCTGTACTGTATTAGACAGAGGAGAGAGACAGCTGTACTGTATTAGACAGAGGAGAGAGACAGCTGTACTGTATTAGACAGAGGAGAGAGACAGGGAAGATTCACTCATGACAGGGCTCCATGATGAGGCACAGAACAGGTGAGCAGTCCGACTCAAATCGACCCTATCAAGGCCACACTAGTCTGCTAAGCACATATGACTGCATAATGATCCAGAGATGAGGTGATACAATCATCCACCAAATGGCACAAGGGATGTAGTGATCGGGGTGAAATACACTGACCCATGCCAACCTAAGCCTCAGTGTCTCCACTACTGCGTCTCCCTCTCAGACGGTCTACTGCCTCAATATAGAGGAAATACAAAGGAGAAAGGACCAGACTCTCACCTTAAAACATTTAATAAGTCAAAATAAATGAGAGCAATGCAACGGGACATCGGTGTGTCTTACCTTGGGAAGGGTGGGTTTGCTTTTGCAGTTTTTGTTCCTCCTAGGTGAGAAATTGGGTTTTAGTTGGCAGATATGAAACGAGGAATTCACAAACCCACATTCTGAGTGTGTACGTGTATATATACATATATATATATATATATATATATATATATATATATATATATATATATATATATGTATATACCCCATGTGTGCATTTGGAAACAGTCGTAAACATGAAAAACGGTAATCTCCTATGACAAATACTAACATGAAAAACTCAATTCCTGGCTCATTCTAATGATATTTTTTTTTACAGGAATCAGATATATGCCTGGCCAACAATTGTTACGTTACTCGGGTGGAATAAAAAGCAAAGTAACATGATTTTCTGGCTTTTTCCACATACATTTAGAAAGATATTAAATTGATTCATTTTCTCTGCATTATGTGCATATTTTCTCTATTCTACTGGAGAAAATGTATTACATCTCCATCATTTTATACATTGAGTTATGGTCACAGGACACTGTTTAGAACTTTGAAACAGTATTGGCAGCAAAAAAGAATTATAGCATGTGTGTGTGTGTGTTTATGTGTGTTTGTGTGTGTGTGTGTGTGTGTGTGTGTGTGTGTGTGTGTGTGTGTGTGTGTGTGTGTGTGTGTGTGTGCATGAGTGTGTGTCTCACAGCAGGATGCCCTGAGCTCTCTCTAGCAGCTTGCTGTTGGTGGAGTTGAGAAAGATGCCGTCTTCCTCCAGTGTGGGGCTCCCTGCCAGACGACCTGCCCGAGAGCTGCGGCCGTTACAGCCCACGCCGTAACCCTCCCTACAGGAGGGGGGCGACAGAGGGAGGGGTGGAAGAAGGGAATAGGAAGGAGAGAGGGAAAGATACAGGGAGGAAGAGGAAAGAGTAAGGAAATGAATGGGGTGGGGAGCGAGGTTATTAATTTAGTTGAACATGTTATATTTAAGCAATAGATCACGACAGGCCGTGATATATGCTTATGCCACACCTTAGGTGTGGTGGTATAATAAGCATACTGTATATCACGGTCTGAAGTGAACTATTGCTTTTATAAAACGGTTACCAAGTAAGGCAATATGAAAGTAAACAACTCCAATTTAAATGTCTTAAAGTCGAGCTGAACCCAAAAATTACTTTTCTTTTCTTTTAGTTCAAATACCTGGGTATGCAGTGCACCTATTTAATAATGTATGCCAAAAAAAATCACAAAAGTCTAATTTCTTTAGTTTTTCACACTTTTTCACATCAAAAGTTCATTTTTCAAGATTTCATTCATAACAGTAATCTACAGTTTGCTGTATGGCGCCTAGTGCCTGTCATCTGGCAGAATTCCTATCCCATAAACAAACTACTAACTTGGCCAATTGTATGTTCATATGTTGATATACACAATAAAGAAAACGGTAATGTCTAAGAATGCAAACAAATGTAACTGGCTCGTTAAAACTCACATTCCAGGAATATTGTATTTACCGCAATAGCAATAATGGGACGTGCCTGAGAGCTTGGTTGTCAGGAGTTGCACCTCGGAGATTCCAGGCCGACGGGCTGCACTCTCCGCTCCGGCAGCTGGCTGCCTGCGGCTCGCTGAGCTCCACTCAGCCACTAAACCTCGTGTCACCAGGCTCTTCCCAAGGAGAGCGCCATAACACGCTGAATCCCACTCGATTTGGGGGTGGAACACGGCAGGATTGGCAAAAGCCCAATCCAGTGCCCAGAATTGTCAAATAAAATCATCGACATGCTACTATCAGGGTATATGCAGCAATCCTGAAGTTAAATTCAAGACTTTTTCAAGACTTTTTCAAGACCCTTCCAATAAATTTCAATACCCCATCGCCACTTCGAGCTGTAACCGATTACATCAACGACACACCTTCAACTAACACAATTACTATACATTTTGAGTTTGAGATTGCAAAACTAAACGGTCTTAGTTTGCCATAACTTCTATGCACTGTATCAATACAACAGAATTCAGATAGGCCAGGAAGGAATAAAGCTCAAGAGAATAAATTGTGTGACTAACCCAAAGGCAAGGTTTATTTAAACAAAAACAAAAAAAGTATATTTATAACAATAACATGCTCGCTCACTCACTCACTCACTCACTCACTCACTCACACATGCACACAACAGTGTTTCCCTGAGGATTTAGAGAGATCATGGTGGATAGACCCTGGACCCTCTTGAAACAAAATGTTGTACATTTTAAAGATGCATCAATCTGGTGCACTCTGAGAGCAAACTGAAGAGGTTGAATTGAAATTAATATATGTGGCAGTCAAACTCTATTGTGGCCTGAGAAACACTGATCAACTGTCACTGATACAATGCTACAATTTCTCAGAAAGAGACATGTGGCGTCATAGTTTCAATGTTGATGCACACACACAGCCTCTGTCTGTGTGCTGGTGAGCCCCCCCCCCCACACACACACCCACACACACACACACCCACACACACACAGCCTCTGTCTGTGTGCTGGTGAGCCCCCCCCCCCCCCCCCCACACACACACACACACCGCAATACGTTTTGATAACGACATGCTGGCCTACACATTACGTTATTTGTTCAGTCAAGTAACGTTAACGTTAGATAGCGCAAAGATAGCTGGTGCTAATTAGCCATGTTAGCCTATGAAAGTGTTTAGCTGACATTAATCCTGCTGCGGGTGGAAATGGTCTGTGTCCGATACGATGTATGATGACGCAAGACAACGTTTTAACCATTGATAGTATAGTTTTAACGTACCTTGAATTTGGCAAATAAGGATGGCATTCCCGCATGTTTAATCCTCCCTGGCCATCTGTGCTTTTACCCAAAATATTCCCACAATATTATATTTGTATTTTTCGACGGAGGAAAAGTTCTGGGGGTTCTCGGGTTCTTCTCTTTCAGCAGCCACTATCACGTTGAATTGCAACAATAGCCTACGCACGGCTGTAAACAGTTGATGACTTCTTGGCAATCAGTCAGTGACGATCACTCACAGCTACACTGATTGCTCGTGTAGCCGGGGGGGAGGGGCCGCGTAAATACACTCTGTCAAGCGACCCGGCACTTTCTCTCAAGCTGATACTGTGGGGAGCGGTGGGGAGGCGGAGAATGACTTGATAAACAAAACATGTGCGCTGTTGTGAGGACCAAAATAAATGAATTCACGTAAACTTATATCAAAATCTTTGGACATATTCACATCGAAAAATAAATAACACATTTAAACACATTTAAAGGGTCTTGAATTGGAAATTTACTTAAGACTTTTCTGAAAAAAGTATTGAAATTGAATTCTTTTCAAGGGTCTTGATTTTCCCTAAATTGAATTCCCAACTTTCAAGACTTTTCAAGACCCCGCGGATACCCTGACTATGACCCGCCTCTCAACCGCTCATCTCAGACAAGTTATGTTTTCAGTCTGAAACGGACTCCGACCCACGTGCCACTACGGGTTCAGTTCGACTTTAAATAGTGCGACATTTGTATTGACTCGCACTCACCAGCTGGCCTTCTCATTCAGGGCGTTGGTGCCTTGAAGGTCTGACAGAGGCGTACGGGGATTTTTTCTAGTGATACCTGAGAGAGAGAGAGAGAGAGAGAGATTCAAACCAGTTAGAATGTTAAATGTTCTTTAACAAACTCAGCTCACAAATCCCCCAGTTCAAAGAGCTGGATGAGCAGTTGGGAGAAGGAAACACAGCAACTCTGGCTGCACAATATATGTAAGGGTTAATGCACGACGAGGTGTACATTATCACTTTTTAAGGGACGACGCGAGAGGCGTGAACCGTCCGAGGCGAAGCCGAGGATGGTTGCCTCCGCGAAGTCCCTTAAAAAGTGATAATGTACACCTCGTCGTGCATTAACCCGCTTATACCATGGTCACTTGCCAACAAAACAATAAGACCAGTCATTTATATTTCCATGTGTAATAAATAAAGCAATCTAAATGGCTAAATGTCTGTTATTCATACTGTAAATCAGTCTTCCACAAAATAAAATAGTCCCTCCCACTTCCACCACCCTCCGTTTTAAAGCCGACTCAAACGTTAATTTTATCACAGGAATGCGGGTTTAACGATGTTTTGCGTTCTACATTAAATTAAGACATTACCGTTTGGCAGCTTGCTTTATTTTGTATGATAGATACGTATTGGCCAAGTATATTAACATTTAAGAGCGAAGAGTTTCAGGAAGTGACAGAGCAGCGGGGGCTCGCACTGCGTGTGCTGTTGTGGTGATATGCAGAGAGAGTTGTCTCTCTCTCTCTCTCTCGCTCCCTCTCCCTCTCCCTCTCCCTCTCCCTCTTCCTCTCTCTCTCTCTCTCTCTCTCTCTCTGTCAAAGGCCCCCGCTCGTGCACGAGCCGAGGGAAATCTCCTTTGTCGCCGAGAAGAGCCTGGTGACGCGAGGTTAGAAATGTCCGAAACGAAAATCAAAATTGTAAATAAGAGTTATTTTTGATAAACTGAGCACACAGGGGTGATTTAAATACTTACTTTGACCGAGTCAATTTTTTTCTCAACGTCCAAAATTGTCATATTAACCCTTAACGGGGGTATAGAGCTCAAACAGCTCTCCTGATAACACTGATGAAACTATGGCGCATTGATATGAACGGTGAACAGACCATTTAGCTAGGTGTCCATTATCACTGTACAATATCACAAAATAATGGACACCTTGCAGCCAATCAGAATCGAGTATTCACCCAGACCATGGTATAAGTGTCATTAATACATATATTATAATATAATATAGTATGTGTTAACTTCATTTGCCTAGAGTTCCTCCCTTATGGGTTTTGGTTGGACTTCACTTGTCATAAGAAGACAACACAGCATGTGACACATCAGCACGTTGCATCATGAATGATTCAACTCATCATGGATCTGAGATGGTCCACATGGGACTAATGTAACAGTGCCATGGCTCATGCATGGGGAGAGGTCCACATGGGACTAATGTAACAGTGCCATGGCTCATGCATGGGGAGAGGCCCGGTTCTGAGCTCAGTTCCTCGGTGACCCGCTCTAAACGGCGCTTAGGAAGATCCACACGCCTGGTTTCCAAACGCCTTATTAACGAGCGTAATGAAAGCCGCCTTATTAACGAGCGTAATGAAACCAGGAGACACACATTATTCTCCATTCAACCATCAAGGATTTTTGCACTAAAGGATTTTTGCAGTAAAGCTTGGAATTGATTTTTGTGATTGGAGTTGAGGTTGACTGGAGATAAGAGGCTTGTGAGGGGGCTCTAAAAATGGAAAATGGCCGCAGTTTTTCAAATCAATAGACCTTTATTGACTGCCATCTATTCAATTATAATCTCTATTACCAAAAAGAAGCTTACAAACACTACTAAGATATGAAAGGCTTCACTCCAAAATGCTACACATCCATTTCAGGGGGAAAAAGCCTCCCTATTTCAAAAACACATCCTCAAAGATTTAACCATCTTGTGAGGAAATGGTTAAATCTAAGATGGCTCGCACCTTTAAAAATATCCCATAACATACTTGTTATTATTATACTTCAATTATATTTCATATTTCAAGTGTCCCAGAAATGCTTTCTGCTCTTCCTACATCTTGAGAAAACCTCATGTACTGACTGAAGCTACGTCATGAGAACACCTCATGTACTGACTGACTGAAGCTACGTCATGAGAACACCTCATGTACTGACTGACTGAAGCTACGTCATGATAAAACCTCATGTACTGACTGACTGACTGAAGCTATGTCATGATAAAACCTCATGTACTGACTGACTGACTGACTGAAGCTGGCTGCATAACAGACAAAGCCGACTAGCTCCCTTCATGCCCTCTGTGTGTATTTTGTGTGTGGGCCGGCAGAGAGGATTGTGGGATTTGGAGTTACTTACTGTATTTCTCGTCCTTGCATCTTTGCAGGATCTCGAGGCTCCGCTGGTGGACCGGGTGGTGGAGGAAGCTGAAGCTGTCCACCGTCTTGAGGACGGCACAGGGAACCGCTGTGTCATTTCCTGAGAGAGAGAGAGAGAGAGAGAGAGGGACAGAGACAGAGAGTAGAGAGAGAGGGAGAGAGACACAGAGTAGAGAGAGAGAGAGGGAGGGAGGGAGGGAGGGAGAGAGACACAGAGTAGAGAGAGAGAGAGGGAGGGAGGGAGGGAGGGAGGGAGAGAGACACAGAGTAGAGAGAGAGAGGGAGAGAGAGGGAGGGAGGGAGGGAGGGAGAGAGACACAGAGTAGAGAGAGAGAGAGAGAGAGAGGGAGGGAGAGAGACAGTAGAGAGAAAGAGAGAGAGAGAGGGAGGGAGGGAGAGAGACACAGAGTAGAGAGAGATTGAGACACCAAAATCGCTTCAGTTGGCAGCCACTTTTCCCCACAGAATAAGAATCAAACTCTTCATCCTCCTCATCATCATCAACAGCAGCTCAGTTAAAACCATAGACATAAATAATATGGACGTAGCTAACCCATTACATTTCTTCTCCCTGGCGGAGTTCAAACGTTGGCCATCACCACCTTGATTTTTCGTCAGCATAGTGGGAGGGAATGAGTTGAGTCCTTCCGCACCTCACGTGAGATGGGAGTTTCCCAGAGCCGCAGCTCCGCCTGCTATTGGTCCGTGATAGGCAAGCTGCGTGATCACTGGACAGGCGATCTGTCAATCACCCCCTTTTCTATCTAGAAGCTGCTACGACATTGTGCTGGCAACCTCCCTGTGTGTTGTATATGGACTCACACATTTCACCTGGGTTTCATTTGGCATGAGGGGGAGGAGCTAACTTCACCTGTGTTTCATTTGGCATGAGGGGGAGGAGCTAACTTCACCTGGGTTTCATTTGGCATGAGGGGGAGGAGCTAACTTCACCTGTGTTTCATTTGGCATGAGGGGGAGGAGCTAACTTCACCTGTGTTTCATTTGGCATGAGGGGGAGGAGCTAACTTCACCTGTGTTTCATTTGGCATGAGGGGGAGGAGCTAACTTCACCTGTGTTTCATTTGGCATGAGGGGGAGGAGCTAACTTCACCTGTGTTTCATTTGGCATGAGGGGGAGGAGCTAACTTCACCTGTGTTTCATTTGGCATGAGGGGGAGGAGCTAACTTCACCTGTGTTTCATTTGGCATGAGGGGGAGCAGATGATGACAGAATTAATGTTTTTGGGTGAACTATTCCTTTAACAATTGTGAGGGATGAGGTTTAGGAATCAGAAAGAAAGAAAACTATGGAAGGGCTTCACAATCTTAACAACACAATGTATTGTGTGTGTGTGTGTGTGTGTGTGTGTGTGTGCGCGCGTGTTTTCTCTCACCGGTCTTCTTGTGTGTGTGCCTGCGGCCGGCCTCCCTGAAGGCCACCAGCGCTCTGAAGTAGGCGCGCAGCACGGCCCAGCGGAACGTGGCCACAGGGTCGATCCCCATCAGGCTGCAGAGGAAGGCCTTCTTACTGCTCTTTAGCAGGGCCACAATGTCCGGACGCATGTGGTCCGTGTTCTTCTCCCGGAAGTCCTGCACGCACGCACACAGACACGCACACACATACAACAGACACACACACACACACACACACACACACACACAGTATTTACTCCACTGGACTGATCGATCGATCGATCTATCTATCTATCTATTATCTATCTATCTATATATCTATCTATCTCCTCATTGAGCCTGTGTTTTAGCAGGCAGCTGAAAAAAGTACTTGCTATGTGCATCATGATATTAATATAGACAAATACACGTGACAAAACTAAGATGGAAAATGTGAATACTATAATAAATGCATAGTCATTTGACTGACTATAAAATAAAATGATAAAATATAAGGGAACTATCTATGAGCAGATGAGACCCACACACTATTAGCTGTATTCTCAGCTATTTATTGTCAAAATAAACACAAAGTGATTTCTTTGTGCTCAAGTTGGGACCATGGTTGGGACGGAGACACGTGTTTGTTTTGTTAAACTGTGGAAAGAGCAGCTGACAGTGAGTGTACAAGCAGTGCTATTTAAGTGCAATATTTAAGTTGTTGTTACAAAACAGAGGGAAATGTCTGTATGAACATCACGACCACAAAGGCATTGAGTTCAAAACCTTATAACCAGAAAGAAAACCGCTCATGCAAACTGTAAATACATAATTCATTAAACACTTGTTTTCAATATATCATATTTCCACACATATTTCACTCTCTTTATGTGAAATATTCCATGAAAACAAAACCACTAAGGTGGAGAAAGTCTCACAGGCACACATGAGCATGCACAAGCGTGTGCGCACGCGCACACACACACACACACACACACACACACGCGCACACGCACACACACACACGCACACGCACACACACACACACACACACGTGCCTAAGTATACAAACTCAGCCAGCTTCATAATTATCTCCATCTATCACATCTGGTTGTAAGCAATTAATTGTTTCAATTGAAAGCATGCTACGATTACAGAGCTATAACCATGAGTCAGCCTGAGCCTATAGAATCTGGTGAGCTGGACAACCTCATCCTCAACTCGAAAAAACAACAACAAAAGAAATGATCCTGGATTTCAGGAGACACAATGGACACCAGCCCATAAGCATCAATGGTGAGGTGGTGGAGGCAATCCAGAGTTTCAAGACCTGTCGTGGTCCATCAACACCACAGCGGTGTGGTCCATCAACACACCACAGCGGTGGCCAAGAAAGGACTTCAGAGGCTCTATTTCCTGAGGGTCCTGAAGAAAACACATCTGCCACAACAGCTGCTGGTCAACTTTGACAGGTGCGCCATAGAGTCCATCATCACATACTGTATATTAACTACATGGTACTCTGGCTGCACCTCTGAGAACAGGAAGGAACCTCCACTGCATCATCAAAACAGCTCAGAGGATCACCGGCTCACAGCTCCCAACACTGGACCAAATCTACAGGATCAGCTGCGTCTGCGAGGCCGCCAACATCTGCAGGGGAGCCGACCCACCCCGGCCACAGCATCTTCACCCTTCTGCCGTCTGGCAGGCGCTACAGAGCCCTGCGTGCTCGAGTCACACCACCAGGATGAGGAACAGCTTCTACCCTAATGTTGTCACACTGCTGAACACAGAGCGCCCAACTCCCCCCCTGATAACAGCAGCACCACTCCCCCCCTGATAACAGCAGCACCACTCCCCCCCTGATAACAGCAGCACCACTCCCCCCCTGATAACAGCAGCACCACTCCCCCCCTGATAACAGCAGCACCACTCCCCCCCTGATAACAGCAGCACCACTCCCCCCCTGATAACAGCAGCACCACTCCCCCCCTGAAAACAGCAGCACCACCCACTCCCCCCCTGATAACAGCAGCACCACTCCCCCCCTGATAACAGCAGCACCACTCCCCCCCTGATAACAGCAGCACCACTCCCCCCCTGATAACAGCAGCACCACTCCCCCCCTGATAACAGCAGCACCACTCCCCCCCTGATAACAGCAGCACCACCCACTCCCCCCCTGATAACAGCAGCACCACTCCCCCCACTCCCCCCCTGATAACAGCAGCACCACTCCCCCCCTGATAACAGCAGCACCACGCAGTGTGGAGGCGCTGGCACTGAATAATGCAAACGATTCCAACGGGACTGTGCAATAAAAACAGAACCATGGAACATGGACTGTGCAATATATAAATGAACTGAAGGGATGTGAACTGCAGTATGGACTGTGAACTGTGCAACAAGGATCTATGCAATTGGACTGCAATATAGAATAGACGGTGCAAATATGGACTGGGCTGTTTATATTGTTGTTTTTTTATATGCGAGTCGTGGGGGTTGTTTTGTGTCTGTCATGTATATGGCTGTACTGGGGTTTTTGTTTTTCTCACTGGCATCTGGAGGACTGCTCCAAACTTATTTTCATTGCACTTGTAGAGTGACAATAAAGTTACTTACTTATGAATTATAATTCTCTCTCTGTGTCTGTCTCTCTCTCTCTCTCTCTCTCTGTCTGTCTCTCTCTCTCTCTCATATGATGTGAGCCAGCTGTATGTTCGCTACCTTTCCTCGGACAGGTTTCATGACTCTGGCTCACACTGCACGCTTCACACCAAACACCTCCTTGGCTCTGGGCAGATATGGGATACCTTTCCATATCCACGGGGCTATCCAACTGTTCTGGGCTAATACGACACACACAGTCAAACAACAATACGCTCGCCCCTTTCCAGCACATGTGCTTCTTATCAAAACTCAGCTGGGAAGCAAACAGAGAATTAGATTTAGCTAGAAAAATAGGTCGATGGAACAACAAGTAGACTTGCTGCAGGCTTGCAGAGTCTATAAAGGCTTAAGTGTAACAGATAAAACGACAAGTAACTAGGCCTTCACTTATAACTGAGGAGCGGCCCACTTCATCAGCTTACACAACTTGAATTTTACTTTTGTTACCGCAAAGTTTCTAAGTTTCTGCAAGTTGACATGTGTATTCATCGTTTATTTGATGCTTTTGAGCTTCTTAGCAATTTACAACGAACGGTAGTCAAATAAGCTTGGTTTCCATTAAAGTCGAGCTGAAATGGGATTCCCAGGGTATGCGATTCCTTATCGTGACGTATTCCGACTGAAACAGTGTAGAGAGGCGGGACATAGCGTGTGGAGGAGTTTGATTTGACCACAGGAAAGTGGGCGTGTCTGGGGCGAGGGACTCAATGGACTGACTGAATGTGAAGAGGCGGCAACACGACTACTGAGCAGAGGCACTGTCCACTAAATAACCTATTTTACCTGACAAATCTGAAACATGCCGTTTCAATAACAGTCCATGTACAAACACAATATCATGTAAATAGAGGCCTGACTGGTTCACTGTGCGAGCCCCAGAGCAGAGGACAGACGGTTGGCTCCTCCCCCTACCCGAAGGAGAGTGCTGGCTGCAGGTGTGCCACGAGCCGCCGGTAAATAGCAATATTCCTGGAATGCGAGTTAACGAGGCAATTACTCATCCTTTACATCTAGATCAAATGAAGACATTACTGTTTGTTTGATTTGGTATGTATAATGTTACTACCATGGTGCATTGTACTACCAGGGTTAAGGGTTTCCATTCCCGCTGGATTCATGCATACCAGTATATATATATTAAAAACAGAGTATGTACTCATGATACCGTTTAGATAAAAGGCATCCAGCAAATGGCTTATGTTGTGTTGTAACTAAGTTTGATGTGGACAGTGCGTGGTGCACTAGGGCTGGATGTTGTGTTGTAACTACCGTAAATTTCGGACTATAAGCCGCGGCTTTTTCCCCGTTTTTTGGCCCTGCGGCTTATATAACGGTGCGGCTTATCTATGGATTTTTTCAGAAAAAAAAAAAAAAAAAAAAAAAATTATCTCTTCTTTAGCACTCTTTCTAACTATAAATCCACTTCTGTTTTAATTTCCTCTCTTGCCCTCTTTTCACCACACCGCGGACACTGTGTGCACTGTAAAAAAAACAGGTGGTGTTGTGTTATGTTGTTTTGTTGAAATGTTAATAAATGGGAGCAATCCCCTCTGTGCATGAACCCTTACATATGGTAATTAAACATTAAAAGACAATAAAAAAAAAAAATAAAAAAAAAAAAAAAAACATTAAAACACCCGCGGCTTATAGTCCGGTGCGGCTTATATATGTAACAAACAGGCAATTTTGCTGCTGCGACTTATACTCCGGTGCGGCTTATAGTGCGGAAATTACGGTAAGTTTGATGTGGACAGTGCGTGGTGCGTGGTTTTGACAGTGCGTGTGTGTGTGTGTGTGTGTGTGTGTGCGTGCGTGGTGCACTAGGGCTGGGCGATATGGACCAAAAATCACATCTCTGTATTTTTAGGCTGAATGGCGATACACAATCTCTCTATTTTCTACAAAGTAGGCTAAATGTTCAGTTGGAAGTTGAAGTCACGTGTGAGATGTCACAAGAACTTTTATTAAAACAAGACTGTGGTCAAAATAAAATGCAAAGACAGGGTTTCCTTCACTGACTACTGGTGCGTTCACAAATATGTACGGTATTACACATTGAATAAATAATAAGAAGTAATGTGGATATAATGACTAAGTTGATAAAGGCAAATAATGGAACAGCTAATGTAGAACAGTCTAGTAAGTTCAGAAAATCACTTTACTGTAATGCAGCCTTCAAAACCAGGAACAAGACAACACTTATGCCATATCACGATATCACGATATCAAAATAAAAGGACGATATCTAGTCTCACATCATATCGATTCGATATAATACTGATATTGCCCTCCACACACACACACTTAACTAATGCACACATCGCTCACCTTGACTCCGTACTTGACTCTCCCGGCGTAGTGGTGGATGATGAAGGCAGGCTCCATCACAGCAGGGAAGTCGATGTAGCCGTTTCCTTCATGCTGACGCTTGAACTTGTCCAGCAAGGTCTGGTTGGAGGCCTGGGGGAAACTAGAAGAAGAGGAGAATCAAACTCAACAGCGACAATACACACACGCGCGCGCGCTGCGCGCAGCACGCACACGCACACACACACACACACACACACACACACGTTAATTGTGAATACATGTTACACTTCCACCACTAACACTTCTCTGGTGTTTTGTGTCCATCCAAGATATTCACCAGTAACTGGGGAAGCCAAATGCAACAGGAGGAGGAGCACCCCATGATGGATCAAACGCGCACTATATTGTATAGAGTTAATAGTGTATGAGGAAAATACCTGACTATTAAATATTTTGGATGACTTCTTACCACGGTTTGAGGGTTAGTTTTATTGCATTTTCATTGTATGTATATTTAATAATGACTACAATATGACTATGATTACAATAATAATTTATTCTTATTGATTATATGAGCACAAATGCTAATTCACATATTTTTTTGTCTTGTCCTTTGTCTTCTCGAAGGAGCCTTGTTCAAGTGCCTCTTGATTGCTGGTGAAGAAGCGAGCGCTTCTCCTCGTGTGCTCTGCTGTAGTCCCACCTCTGCTTAATGACTGTCAGCACTTCCCTTCCGATCCACACATTTAGCACCACCAACCTGTCATCTGGCCAGATCAACAGTCCCTATGGGAGACTCCATACTCCATCTACTGTACACAAAGTGCTCCCATGCACCTCCAGCCCCCCCCCGCCCCCCCCCACACACACCTCCACAGCCCCCCCCCACACACACACCTCCACAGCCCCCCTGCCCCCCCCCACACACACACCTCCACAGCCCCCCCCCCCCACACACACACACACCTCCACAGCCCCCCTGCCCCCCCCCACACACACACACCTCCACAGCCCCCCTGCCCCCACACACACACCTCCACAGCCCCCCCCCCCCACACACACACACACCTCCACAGCCCCCCTGCCCCCCCCACACACACACACCTCCACAGCCCCCCTGCCCCCACACACACACCTCCACAGCCCCCCTGCCCCCCCCCACACACACACACGCACACCTCCACAGCCCCCCTGCCCCCACACACACACCTCCACAGCCCCCCCCCCCACACACACACACACCTCCACAGCCCCCCTGCCCCCCCCCACACACACACACCTCCACAGCCCCCCTGCCCCCCCCCCACACACACACCTCCACAGCCCCCCTGCCCCCACACACACACCTCCACAGCCCCCCCCCCCACACACACACACCTCCACAGCCCCCCTACCCCCACACACACACCTCCACAGCCCCCTGCCCCCACACACACACCTCCACAGCCCCCCTGCCCCCCACACACACACCTCCACAGCCCCCCTGCCCCACACACACACCTCCACAGCCCCCCTGCCCCCACACACACACCTCCACAGCCCCCCTGCCCCCACACACACACCTCCACAGCCCCCCTGCCCCCACACACACACCTCCACAGCCCCCCTGCCCCCACACACACACCTCCACAGCCCCCCTGCCCCACACACACACCTCCACAGCCCCCCCCCACACACACACCTCCACAGCCCCCACACACACACCTCCACAGCCCCCCTGCCCCCCACACACACACCTCCACAGCCCCCTGCCCCCCCCCCCCCACACACACCTCCCACAGCCCCCCTGCCCCCCCCCCCCCACACACACACCTCCACAGCCCCCCTGCCCCCACACACACCTCCACAGCCCCCCTGCCCCCACACACACACCTCCACAGCCCCCCCCCCCCCCCACACACACACACCTCCACAGCCCCCCTGCCCCCACACACACACCCTCCACAGCCCCCCTGCCCCCCACACACACACCTCCACAGCCCCCTGCCCCCACACACACACCTCCACAGCCCCCCTGCCCCCACACACACACCTCCACAGCCCCCCCCCCCCCCCACACACAGCACACACCTCCACAGCCCCCTGCCCCCCCACACACACACACCTCCACAGCCCCCCTTGCCCCCCCCCCCCACACACACACACACACACCTCCACAGCCCCCCTGCCCCCCCCCCGCACACACACACACACACCTCCACAGCCCCCCTGCCCCCCCCCCCACACACACACCTCCACAGCCCCCTGCCCCCCCCACACACACACACACCTCCACAGCCCCCCTGCCCCCCCCCCCCCCACACACACACACCTCCACAGCCCCCCTGCCCCCCCCCCCCCCCCACACACACACACACACACCTCCACAGCCCCCCTGCCCCCCCCCCCCCCCACACCACACACACACACACCTCCACAGCCCCCCTGCCCCCCCCCCCCCCCACACACACACACACACACCTCCACAGCCCCCCTGCCCCCCCCCACACACACACACACACACCTCCACAGCCCCCCTGCCCCCCCCACACACACACACACACACCTCCACAGCCCCCCTGCCCCCTCCCTCCAGAAACATAATCCACTCCTCCAGAGGCCATGACATCCTGTGAGCTTCTTCGACTGTCGTCCATTCCCGAGTCGTCATTTAGCATGGAGCTCCTTCCCGTGGCAGCATGACTCCCAGGGGAGGCTCCGTACCCCCTTTTTATATTCGCCTTTGACCCGAATGCTCACACACTGATCCCCCCTCCCCCCCCCCCCCCCAACACACCCTCCACACACACACACACCATTTGGGCCATTCCAAACGTTATTAGATCCAGATGAACATGCTACGCTAAGTGGCAAGCAGGATGACAGCTAACGTAGATAAATATGGTTATGTGTGTACAGCCTGACGTGTTTTTTATGCGGGGGCGGGAGAGCGCTGGACTTGATTATGGAAGATCTCGATGCCCGCAGGAGAAGAGCCTTTTAGAACAGAGGAACACGGGGAAAACACATCTGATCCGGAGCATGTCGTTGGCTTCCATGTTGTGGTAGAAGTCCCAGTGTTGGTATGAATCAAGCTCGTGATGAAGTGCCTACACAGGGAGCAGACTGCCTCTGCGCTTCGCCAGCTGGGGGCCTGACGTACATGACGGCGCTCGTACAGGGTGATCCAGAGGTCGTTTCACCGAAGGAGGCTACGATGAAATACGTTTAACTTTCCATGACATTCTGACGAGATAAGGACCTAAATAATAGACATGTCAGAGAAAAATTGGAAACCTACACAAGGAGTGAACCCATAAACTTGGCGGTGTTAGCAGCATGCTCAATCCATCGAGAGATGGCGGACTACTGTTCTTTAAATGTGTTAATTTTAAGGCCTTTCCCCATAGATACATGTATCACACTAAAAACCCTTGTATGTCTTAATGCTCTGCCCTCCAGTTGGTGGTCATCATAAGTACATAGATATTCCATAAACAAACAGGTGGGTAAAGTGATTTTAGGTGGCGTTACCCTCCACTACATCCATGAGTTTATAACGAACATGCAAGCTGATAGGCTGACAGCTGGCCCTTTGCTGCACTACTCGATTGGGTCTTTAACTGCACATGAAAGAGCAACAATAACAGCCTGAAATTTCAAGAAGCCTTATCTCAGAGTTAGCCAGGTAACTGTAAGCCTTATCTCAGAGAGTTAGCCAGGTAACTGTAAACATGATCTCAGAGTTAGCCAGGTAACTGTAAACATGATCTCATAGTTAGCCAGGTAACTGTAAACATGATCTCAGAGAGTTAGCCAGGTAACTGTAAACATGATCTCATAGTTAGCCAGGTAACTGTAAACATGATCTCATAGTTAGCCAGGTAACTGTAAACATGATCTCAGAGTTAGCCAGGTAACTGTAAACATGATCTCAGTTAGCCAGGTACAGTAACTGTAAGCATTATCTCATAGTTAGCCAGGTAACTGTAAACATGATCTCAGAGTTAGCCAGGTAACTGTAAGCCTTATCTCCGAGTTAGCCAGGTAACTGTAAACATGATCTCAGAGTTAGCCAGGTAACTGTAAACATGATCTCATAGTTAGCCAGGTAACTGTAAACATGATCTCAGAGTTAGCCAGGTAACTGTAAACATGATCTCAGAGTTAGCCAGGTAACTGTAAACATGATCTCAGAGTTAGCCAGGTAACTGTAAACATGATCTCAGTTAGCCAGGTACAGTAACTGTAAGCATTATTTCAGAGTTAGTCAGGTAACTGTAAGCATTATCTCAGAGTTAGCCAGGTAACTGTAAGCATTATCTCATAGTTAGCCAGGTAACTGTGAAAGAAGTTCAGATCACTGGATCGAGTGACAAAGCAGATCCATATCAAACAACAGTTTAATTTGGAAAATCACTAAAAAACCACAACACCACAATTATGCTATTTGGCTAACTGGCTTGGTTTTGTCTGAGCCTGGGTGTTTTATATCAGCAGGTGGCGTACTTGCACTCCTCGTCCAGCAGGTGGAACAGCGCTGTGGGCTTCTTGCTGATGAGGTTGATGCAGCCGCTGTTGTCGATGTAGTCGATGGTGTGCCAGCTGATGCCCTCGGCCCGGTACTCCTCCTGCAGGACACAGAGGCAGAGGAACTTGGGGTCAGAGAGCTCACCCCCACACCCACTATGGAATCAAGTCAGAGCTGCTGAACATATAAGCCAGATGGCTTTGTTGATGCTGCTGATTACTTTGAACTTTTATGAAGAAAAGAGTGACTGATCACACTTCCTCAGAAATATTTCATCTGCACATTATGACATATACAGGTAGATACACAAATTTACACCTGGGAGCGACCGGTACAACCAGTCAACCACAGTTTGCCACTGATCAGCTACAGTGGGGCAATTTGGGGGTAAAGTGCCTTACTCAATGGCATTTCAAATGCTATTTACAAGGCTCATTTTCTGAAAACCGACTAAAACACTCGATTGACAAATTGGCAGACAGACTATTATGAAATCAACACAGACCGTGCAGCGAATCTACCGTAGTGGTGATACTATACTTGCCTCGGCATCAGAATGTGTAACGTTAATGTTTTTCCAGTGCTAACAAACCTTACAATGAAAACACATGGCATGCTTAGTGGTTATTCAGTAAAACCATGATTGGTGGGTGGGGTCTAAATGCCCCAGGGGGCCAATGACGCATGAGGTATATGTGTCTTGACATCTTAATACCCCTATGGGAGAAGCCAGTGAGGATTGCCAGTTAGAATCCCTGAGCCAGCTCAGAAAATAGTGAGGGGCAAAGCAGGGGTAGTAAACGAGTAGTGACCCCCCCCCCCCCCACTCCTTCCACAGCACTTGAGCAAGGCATGTAAACACAAACCTGCTCCAGCAGAGCTGCCCCTGCTGGCCACAACAGTAACACACTGGAATTGTTGTAGCGGGCAGCTCCCAGTTAGACTGTGTGCTCATAGAGTACCGCAGTGATGACGTATTTTTGTAGGCTTAACCAGAAATCGGCGCCATTTTGGTTCGTCAGTGGAATAGGGCTTTAGAATGCATAAAGATGCACTTAACTGCATAAAATAAGGTCTGTGGTTAACAAAGGTTTATGGGAGCATGAATTTGGGTTCAGCAGGATAATCTTCACAAACGTTAATCACTTTTATGCCTTTTGAAGTGTTAAAAAAACACATTTACATTCCAAAAGTCATAAAAGTGATAACGTTTGTGAAGATTATCCTGCTGAACCCAAATTTGCGCTCCCATAAACTTTGGTTAACCACAGACCTTATTTGATGCATTTAAGTGAAATCCCCATTCTAAAACCCCATTTCACTTTTCCCCCGACAAAGCCGGAAGTATACTTCCGGACTCATTTCTGCGGTGCTCTATATGGATGTGAAGCAGGGCATTGTGGGGAAGAGGGCGCACATTTAGCAAATCCTCCCTGGATAAATACTCAACTCTAGACACAGAATTTTTATAGTTGGCACCAACAAACAGCACTGTTGAAACATCGAGCTAGGAGATTTAGTGGAGCAAAAATGGAATAAATTGCAGTACTTTGCTTCATGTAACTAAGTAGAAACAGACAACCAGCAAGCTGTGGATTCCTAACAAACTGTCTCCTTTTATTTCTCAAAAACTAAATGGAAGCCCGATACTAGACGACCCATCCAAACAAACCCTGCTGTGTGTGGAATAGATTTTGGGCTACAGGCCAGCTACAGGACTAGTTACAGGCCAGCTACAGGCCAGCTACAGGACTAGTTACAGGCCAGCTACAGGCCAGCTACAGGACTAGTTGGCTACAGGCCAGCTACAGGACTAGTTACAGGCCAGCTACAGGCCAGCTACAGGCCAGCTACAGGCCAGCTACAGGCCAGCTACAGGCCAGCTACAGGCCAGCTACAGGCCAGCTACAGGCCAGCTACAGGACTAGTTGGCAAAGCTTGTTTTTTTTTTCATTTTTCTATCTTGTCTTTGTACTGTTTTTACTCTGTTTGTGCTCATTGCATTTGACTATTTCTTGTTTTTTTACTTTTGACCAGTGTCCGACTCATAACAGAAATTCCTACATTTGTTTGTGTTTGTGAGTGTGTGAACGTCTGTGTGTGTGTGTGTGTGTGTGAGTGTGTGAACGTCTGTGTGTGTGTGTGTGTGTGTGTGTGAGTGTGTGAACGTCTGTGTGTGTGGAAGAGGGAGAGAGAGAAAGGGGGGGGGGGGGGGGGCGCCCCACCAAATTGAACTAAACACATCACTGCTCCTCCTACCACATCACCTTGACTCCTTAGAGCACGGGTGCCCAATACGTCGATCGCGAAGGTAGTGTGGTAGATCGCATGGCATTTTTTTTTTTTTACTCTTTTTCCACTGTTTTTCCACTGTTTTTCCACTGTTTTCCACTGTATACTCAGTGTATATATATATAAATAAATATGTTTGGTAGATCACTTTGACTTGGTCATTTTAAAAGTAGCTCCCAAGCTGAAAAAGTGTGAGCACCCCTGCCTTAGAGTCTAAGGAGTCCTAAAAGGCTTAGACTCGCATTCTGTCGCTTTCACAATCTTTTTTCTTTTTACCACACACTTGCTTGCTAGCAGCATCATGGCAGAAAACGCCCAGACTGACGAGGAGATTTCTACTCCACTAACTCCTACTCCAACCAACGTTTGGAAGACATTTAGATTCCCCTCAGTAAAAGGCAAGACCAAGCACAACACCTATCCGTTTAGAATTAATTGTCTTACTGCCTGCTTTCATGTGTCAATACAATGCACATTTTAGCACTCATAATCAAACTTCAGTATTTGCCTCATTATAGCAACAATCAATTAGATTTTTAGGAGCAACTGCCAGTTCTACTGCTGACCAGGTACAGTACATCCCCTCTTGGCCACACTCTACGCTACAACACGCCATCATCCCAAAATGCTTCCAAGAACATGAGTTTACTCCAAATGTCTGTGGAGTCCTCAGATCTGGGTCCAGTAGATCAGATCTGGGTCCAGTAGATCAGATCTGGGTCCAGTAGATCAGATCTGGGTCCAGTAGATCAGATCTGGGTCCAGTAGATCAGATCTGGGTCCAGTAGATCAGATCTGGGTCCAGTAGATGCCTTTGGGATGAAGTGAGCTGAATCACCTGCAGGACGTGATGCTATCAGGCCCGTGTGGACCGAGGCCCATGTGACACACTTCCAACACCTTATTGAATCCAGGCCTTCAAATAATTCAGGCTGTTGAACCAATAAGGCAGCCTACACGGTCCGAGTGTACATGCATACGTGAATCAACTTCATCTTTTAAACAGCACAGTAGCTCAGTGGGTAGCGCTGTTGCCTCACAGCAAGAAGGTCCCGGGTTCGAACCCCGGCCCGTCCCAGGTCCTTTCTGTGTGGAGTTTGCATGTTCTCCCCGTGTTTGTGTGGGTTTCCTCCCACCATCAAAGACATGTATGTTAGGGTTAAGACTCCTGTCAGTGCTCCTGACCTGTTATCTTACTTACTTATTTATTACTGTCTCTTTTGCCTTTGGGGACAACTTGTATTGTACATTCGTGTGGTTTATCTGTCTTTAGTTATGTCTCATTTTACTTTTTACCATGTTATCTATTCTTTTTTATCCTACTGTAGAATCCTACTGAAGTGCTATAGAATGAGGAAAACACTGTCCGTCAGAATCCGTAACTCCCCAATGGCCAATCAATCTGAAACTGCACATGGACATTGAGTATTGCATACTGTAGGCAAGGACTTATGATACCTATTTTTCCAACTTTATTTTTTGGGCAATTTTGCGTGGTGTTGAGGTGCGTGCAACCCCAGCTATGGACTAGTTTATGTAATTGTGGTAGAATTTTACATATATTCTTTAAGTCTAACTGTACGTAAAGCCCTTTGCAAACTTTTTTTTGGAAAGTGCTACAGAGCTATTTATTATTAGAGAGAGAGCGAGAGAGAGAGCAAGACACACACACACACACAGAATAATAGCGATTGGTCAGGATTTGCAGCCCTCTACTGTCCATTCCTCAGCTGTCTATCTGTTGTCTGCCATGCGTATAGAACACAGCGTGGCCTGCATTGTGCTTGGCCCAATGCCCTGGTATGGAGGTGAGGGAGTGTGTCTTGATATCCCTCCCTCCCTCCCTCCCTCCATGCCTCCCTCCCTCCCTCCCTCCCTCCCTCCCTCCCTCCTGGCCGTCTTCTCTTGTTCTGACATCGGAGTGTTTTGATCCAGCAGAAGGGAGTAACAGTAATTGCAGCAGCAATGGCAGCAGCAGCCGGTCGCGGTGCTGCTTTCAAAAGCATGGAGAGAAAGAGAGACAGAGGCAGATAGACGGAGGAGAAGAGATGCACACAGTCTTCTCGTCTATCGGCGAGCTCTGCCTGTGGAATTTGCCGGTTGCGGTCCAGTTAGAAAAGAGAGGGGATTGGACGGTGCGGAGGTCCGCACCGTCCGGGCAGAGAGGTCGTAAAATCTTGCTTCAAAAACGAGGGCTGCCCCTGCACGATGACGATCTATGAAACGTAAACTGTTGCTTTATCGATACGAGCGTCAAAGGTTCAGCTAGGGCCTCGACTGCTGGGCTGTTAAATCAAGTGGAGACCAGCAGAGAGCAGGAGTCTCCCTCTGGTATCCAATGAAGATCAAGCTGGGTGGGCATTTTTTCAGTGAGATATCTCGGGAGGTGAACGTGAAGGCGGTGGCTTTGATCAATCCTTCTCACGCCGAAAAAGAAATCAAGCAGCAATTGGCATGGGAGAGTAACGACTGACTCAATCTCCCACCTCACCCCACCATTGAGGGTTGTGGTACGGTCCTATATTAGCTTTGGCCACCGTTCCAAAGCACTGCTGATAAGACTAACTGAAGGGGGGGGGGGGGGGGGGATCAGAGTCAGAAACCGCCTTTCTCACATGGAAGAGGCAACATTGCCGGATTAACTTTCCTGTCAGCAATGAGCAATTGCCAGTAACTGGATAGTGTGCGGAGGTTTTTTCTTCTGTCAGCAATGAGCAACACAGAAAACATACAAACAGCACCAACAACATAAACCAACCCTCAGATCTAGCAAATCCTACCTAACCTACCCAGTGAGAGAAAAGAAAAAGAAATAAAATAAAATAAAATAAAATAAAATAAAATAAAATAAAATAAAATAAAATAAATAAATAAATAATAAATAATAAATAAGTAAAATAAGCACGTTATTAAACCATCACTGATAGTGGCCAACGTTTGCCGAGGTCTTCTCTTATTTCAGGTTGTCTATCACTGCTTCAGTATTACTAATTTCAGTTAACTAATGATTAGTTAACCTACTAACTACCTACTACTACCTACCCCTTACTAATGATTAGTTAACCAATTAATTTAAGCATTCTTACCATTGAAAACAATGGGTAGCAGTCGCTAAAAGAAGGTTTTACGGAAGCACACGGACAAATCCTGAAATTGTCGAGGTAGTCCTTTAAAAGAGAACAAATAGGGCAAATAAACTCATGCCAACTGACATGTTGCAGTAAATGCAGTTTCACCTCTGTGTTCCGTATTTAGTTTACAATGCTGCTGAGATGATGCAAGCTAGTTCATACACACAGTACTACTACAGTACTAACACGTGCCATTACAGTATGAAGCAAATACTTCACAAAGACGTGCCACAGCAAGAGCGTATTTGTCATAAAGTTTCCATATCTTTGAAAGGTAACCGAGTGCAGGCTGATCCTAGGTCAGCAGTAACAGGCTAACTGTACATCCAACAGCGGGGTAGACGAGGTGTGGAGAGCTTTCTGACGTCAAAGTGAGGAACTGCACCACGTTATTCAAACAAACACAGATCAGTGGAGATCTGGCAACCTGCCTCAGAGGAGCCCGCGCTCAGCTCCACCTCAACTGTTGTCCTGTCAAATCAACTCCAGAGCCACAAGAGAGCCAGAGGTCTGGAGGACCCCAGTGTGTGTGTGTGTGTGTGTGTGTGTGTGTGTGTGTGTGTGTGTTTGGTCTGGAGGACCCCAGTGTGTGTGTGTGTGTGTGTGTGTGTGTGTGTGTGTGTGTGTGTTTGGTCTGGAGGACCCCAGTGTGTGTGTGTGTGTGTGTGTGTGTGTGTGTGTGTGTGTGTGTGTGTGTGTGTGTGTGTGTGTGGTCTGGAGGACCCCTGTGTGTGTGTGTGTGTGTGTGTGTGTGTGTGTGTGTGTGTGTGTGTGTGTGTGAGGTTTGGAGGACCCCGGTGATTAAACGATAATAAACATGAACTCTGCTGAAACAATACCAGGCGCGGCCCTGTGGGGGCGAGCACCTCCGCAGCACTTTGACACCTATTAGTTGAACATAACACATGAACAGGACTTGTGAAGAGTTTAGATCAATAGGAGATCCATCATTTGGAAAACTGGCAACTATTCTTACAAAATGATTGACAGCACAAAAATAAAACAAATATGATTGTACTCTGTAACGTAGGTCTAATTTACATTAGACCTACCTATTAACTGTTTGACTGTGGAGTCAAAGTCTTGCCATGTTTTCTGCTTCCTTTGATCTACTGAAGAGGAAGTTTGAGTTGCTCGACACACAAACTGGCTCAGATTCCTGCAAATCAGAAATTATGTTCGATCCAAGATTCATACCTTTGAAGCGCTCCCAAATGAACGTGCCTTGTTTGATGTTTTGCTGAGCCCTCCTCACTCCAAGCATCTTATTTCTAGATTTGTATGTCTGTTTGATAACTGCACCATATATATCTATATATCTATATCTACAGTATATCTATATATATATATATACATATATAATCCATCTGGATATCAACTCACTTCATCAGCCTTTAACTCTAGCAGATTTCAGATTGACAGTAGCACAGCACACGTCCTGCTTGTTAGTACATGCTACATCCTGCAGTGTGTGTGAGCGTGTGTGTGTACTTCCAGGGCCTGAAGGCTAACTGTCAGAAACAGATAACAGCACCATTAGCGCAGAGTGAGCAGCAGTATCTGATCGTCATTGAGAGTGAAAGGACATTACTGCACTCGTTTAACAAAACACTGCTCTTTCTCTCACTCCATCCTGCCGCCCCCATTACTTTGGCCATCAGCGATGGGCCCGCCTGCTAAGTTGCCATGGCCAATCAGAGTCCAGCGAGAGGGAGACGAGAGCCGACAGCTACTACAGACACACTCCAGCTGATTGAGTCATTAACAAAAATATCCGTCTCTCTCTCTCTCTCTCTCTCTCTGTGTCTGTCTGTCTCTCCCTTTGCAATGTTACCTCACTTGATCTCTGGATGTGAAGTGGCCCGCACAGAATATTAAGTGTTTTGGCAGTTAGCATCTGATTAAATGAGCATAATGAAAACATAATATAGCTGGTCAGTGTTTCGGTAATAGTCCTTTTGAGTGAGTGAGAGTGTGTGTGTGTGTGTGTGTGTGTGTGTGTGTGTGTGTGTGTGTGTGTGTGTGAGTGTGAGAGAGAGAACTAAACCCAAAACAAAGAAGGCGTCAAGCCCAGCCAGGAAAAACAAACACACAAAAACAGAATTACCTGCAGAAGTGCTTGGCTTAGTTAAACCTGAGTGCTATTCTGCACACTCACTCACTCACAGCCTCGCCTGTTCATTCATCACTTCTGCTCTCCTCCTCCTTTTTTTACTCAATAGTCTTCAACTTTTTCACCTCAAGGACCCAACTGACCCATTTGATCAGATCTGTCCCACGGCCCCCCGTCTGATAAGATTTGAGCTTTTAGATGTTTTATTACACAAAGTGTATGAAACCCATGACCAAAATAGTCATGCATTCTGTCATTGTGTTACTTATTGATGGAATTATAGTGAAACCCCTTCAAGGACCCCTGGTCCCCGGACCCCACTTTGAGAACCACTGTTTGAACAGATATGTGCTAGCCTGGCTATACATCATTGCAGCTGCTTGTCCTGTAATCAGAATCAGACAAAGTGATTCTGATTCTCTTGCATTCTAAGAGTCACACAAATATTGTCACAGACCAATAGTCCAATAGGGATGCACCGATGTGAAAATGTTGTCCGAAACCTGTGCAACACTGTGCATTTGAAAAGGCAATCTCTTTCTTTATTTCCAAAAGGAAAAGCCCATAAATCACAGATTTACCGCATTGTTTCCTCTCAATATAACATTTTTGGCGGATACAATAACCGATATTAACATTGCTGTTATTTTGCTCATCGGACCGATCCGGATGTATTAAAAATAATTACTTAATATTGGCAGAGACTGATATGATTGCTGACATACAGTAACGTGCATCCCTACACTCCAACCTTACAGTGGTTGCTTGTGATGTTGATCAAGGAATTTCTTATTGCTTAATTCTAATGTTGCAGTCATGGCAGTTCTAGTTTGAAGATGTGTTGGTTGAAGTACCTGTTCTAGTTTGAAGATGTGTTGGTTGAAGTACCTGTTCTAGTTTGAAGATGTGTTGGTTGAAGTACCTGTTCTAGTTTGAAGATGTGTTGGTTGAAGTACCTGTTCTAGTTTGAACATGTGTTGGTTGAAGTATCTGTTCTAGTTTGAAGATGTGTTGGTTGAAGTACCTGTTCTAGTTTGAAGATGTGTTGGTTGAAGTACCTGTTCTAGTTTGAAGATGTGTTGGTTGAAGTACCTGTTCTAGTTTGAAGATGTGTTGGTTGAAGTACCTGTTCTAGTTTGAAGATGTGTTGGTTGAAGTATCTGTTCTAGTTTGAACATGTGTTGGTTGAAGTACCTGTTCTAGTTTGAAGATGTGTTGGTTGAAGTACCTGTTCTAGTTTGAAGATGTGTTGGTTGAAGTACCTGTTCTAGTTTGAAGATGTGTTGGTTGAAGTACCTGTTCTAGTTTGAAGATGTGTTGGTTGAAGTACCTGTTCTAGTTTGAAGATGTGTTGGTTGAAGTACCTGTTCTAGTTTGAAGAGGTGTTGGTTGAAGTACCTGTTCTAGTTTGAAGATGTGTTGGTTGAAGTATCTGTTCTAGTTTGAACATGTGTTGGTTGAAGTATCTGTTCTAGTTTGAAGATGTGTTGGTTGAAGTATCTGTTCTAGTTTGAACATGTGTTGGTTGAAGTATCTGTTCTAGTTTGAACATGTGTTGGTTGAAGTACCTGTTCTAGTTTGAAGATGTGTTGGTTGAAGTACCTGTTCTAGTTTGAAGATGTGTTGGTTGAAGTATCTGTTCTAGTTTGAACATGTGTTGGTTGAAGTACCTGTTCTAGTTTGAAGATGTGTTGGTTGAAGTATCTGTTCTAGTTTGAACATGTGTTGGTTGAAGTACCTGTTCTAGTTTGAAGATGTGTTGGTTGAAGTACCTGTTCTAGTTTGAAGATGTGTTGGTTGAAGTACCTGTTCTAGTTTGAACATGTGTTGGTTGAAGTACCTGTTCTAGTTTGAAGATGTGTTGGTTGAAGTACCTGTTCTAGTTTGAAGATGTGTTGGTTGAAGTACCTGTTCTAGTTTGAACATGTGTTGGTTGAAGTATCTGTTCTAGTTTGAACATGTGTTGGTTGAAGTATCTGTTCTAGTTTGAAGATGTGTTGGTTGAAGTATCTGTTCTAGTTTGAACATGTGTTGGTTGAAGTACCTGTTCTAGTTTGAACATGTGTTGGTTGAAGTACCTGTTCTAGTTTGAACATGTGTTGGTTGAAGTATCTGTTCTAGTTTGAACATGTGTTGGTTGAAGTATCTGTTCTAGTTTGAACATGTGTTGGTTGAAGTATCTGTTCTAGTTTGAACATGTGTTGGTTGAAGTACCTGTTCTAGTTTGAAGATGTGTTGGTTGAAGTATCTGTTCTAGTTTGAACATGTGTTGGTTGAAGTACCTGTTCTAGTTTGAAGATGTGTTGGTTGAAGTACCTGTTCTAGTTTGAAGATGTGTTGGTTGAAGTACCTGTTCTAGTTTGAAGATGTGTTGGTTGAAGTACCTGTTCTAGTTTGAAGATGTGTTGGTTGAAGTACCTGTTCTAGTTTGAAGATGTGTTGGTTGAAGTACCTGTTCTAGTTTGAAGATGTGTTGGTTGAAGTATCTGTTCTAGTTTGAAGATGTGTTGGTTGAAGTACCTGTTCTAGTTTGAAGATGTGTTGGTTGAAGTATCTGTTCTAGTTTGAAGATGTGTTGGTTGAAGTACCTGTTCTAGTTTGAAGATGTGTTGGTTGAAGTAGTGCTGGAGTCGTTCATTGGCGAAGTTGATGCAGAACTGTTCAAAGCTGTTGTTCTCATAATCTTCAAAGCCAAAGATGTCCAAGACTCCAATGGACAAGATCTGGTGGAAGAGACAGACATCAGGAAAAACCTCACTTACAGCAGATCAATCACCATAATAACAACACTAACAACGGATCATTTGTTTCTCTCGTATCCCTCTGAGAGACACATACATGACGTGACAGGGAAGCTGTTTTGGGTAACAAGTTTGCAAAGGTATTTTTTTATACAGATTATACATATGCAGAGTGTAAGTTTTCAATTGAAATGATGTATAAGTAGCCTGTTTAGTGATCCTGAAACTGTTGTTTGTTATTTTAAGTGCCTTCTTCAACATCTTTCACCAGAGCAGTGTTCAATATTGACAGGCTGATATCTAATCTAACACTCTATAAAAGTCAATATTGGTCTAGCCCTAATCAATACATATTAAATAAATTATGACAATGGTCAAAGCCTTGCTGAAGAAGTGCAGAATCACATTCCTTTTATATTTTATAATTTGAAGGCACCAGTTATTTGAACAAACATGGTAAACAAAACAGCAGTGATGCAAATCTCTACTGAATCTGTCAAATCCAGACATCCGTAAAAATGTTAATCTTTCATTCGTCCTCACCGAGAGAATGATATCCCTACAGTAGAAACTCTTTAGTAGCACCATGAAGATGTTATCTCTAGTATTATTGATCATATTTCTATGTATATGCTATATTCATTACTGCTGCAATGACCCAGTTTGTCCTTGGGGATCAATGTATTTCATCTCATTAACATGCACCATCTGAAGAAGCCACTTAGTTACTGAAGCCCTTTAATTAAAATTGGCTGTAAAATGTGTTTTCAATTCAATTTAATTAAATTCACTTTAATTCATTATTATTTTTTATTGATCCCAACAGGGCTTTTTCTTTATTTTATTCGGGCATAAACACATATAAACGGTCGCCTATACATAAGAAACAATAACCTTGACAGAGAGCGTAACCTCATCTGCCTGTGCAGCATTGAGGGAGGAAAAGCACACACACAGATGATGTCAGTGCCAAGGGACAACACACGCACGCGCACACACACACACACACACACACACACACACACACACACACACACACAGAGCAAAGCACCACAGGGGGTAAACTGAGCTGAAGGGAACTTGATGCCATCTGCCTCAGTGTTCCTGGCACATGTGGACACGCACGCACACACACACACGCACACACACACACACACACACACACAAAAACAGACCCACACACACACACGGGCTGGAATGATCTGTCTTCTAATCTCTTAGATGCCCAAATGGTATGGTATGGCATGCCAGCTGCCACCACACACACACACACACACACACACACACACACACACACACACACACACACACACACACACACACACACACACAGCGGGTGGGTAGTATGAGTGACACAGATGAAGATGGTCAGAAAGGTGTATGTTGGTAACCTTGAAAGGTTGCTGGATTTGCGTGAGATGATGAGATCATATCACAGTGTTAGAGAAGCTTGTATCCCCTCTTAAAGCTTTCAATGATTCATTTAAATACATACATATGTACATAATGTGCACTG
Organism: Poromitra crassiceps; assembly: GCF_964638095.1. NCBI lineage: Eukaryota > Metazoa > Chordata > Actinopteri > Beryciformes > Melamphaidae > Poromitra > Poromitra crassiceps. The sequence continues at coordinate 1,611,312 of NC_139636.1, forward strand.
TGGAAGCCTACACATGTATCCTACATAATGTGCACTGTGGCAGCCTACACATGTATCCTACATAATGTAGACTGTGGAAGCCTACACATGTATCCTACATAATGTGCACTGTGGCAGCCTACACATGTATCCTACATAATGTGCACTGTGGAAGCCTACACATGTATCCTACATAATGTGCACTGTGGAAGCCTACACATGTATCCTACATAATGTGCACTGTGGAAGCCTACACATGTATCCTACATAATGTGCACTGTGGAAGCCTACACATGTATCCTACATAATGTGCACTGTGGCAGCCTACACATGTATCCTACATAATGTGCACTGTGGAAGCCTACACATGTATCCTACATAATGTGCACTGTGGCAGCCTACACATGTATCCTACATAATGTGCACTGTGGAAGCCTACACATGTATCCTACATAATGTGCACTGTGGCAGCCTACACATGTATCCTACATAATGTGCACTGTGGAAGCCTACACATGTATCCTACATAATGTGCACTGTGGCAGCCTACACATGTATCCTACATAATGTGCACTGTGGAAGCCTACACATGTATCCTACATAATGTGCACTGTGGCAGCCTACACATGTATCCTACATAATGTGCACTGTGGAAGCCTACACATGTATCCTACATAATGTGCACTGTGGAAGCCTACACATGTATCCTACATAATGTGCACTGTGGAAGCCTACACATGTATCCTACATAATGTGCACTGTGGCAGCCTACACATGTATCCTACATAATGTGCACTGTGGCAGCCTACACATGTATCCTACATAATGTGCACTGTGGCAGCCTACACATGTATCCTACATAATGTGCACTGTGGAAGCCTACACATGTATCCTACATAATGTGCACTGTGGCAGCCTACACATGTATCCTACATAATGTGCACTGTGGAAGCCTACACATGTATCCTACATAATGTGCACTGTGGCAGCCTACACATGTATCCTACATAATGTGCACTGTGGAAGCCTACACATGTATCCTACATAATGTGCACTGTGGAAGCCTACACATGTATCCTACATAATGTGCACTGTGGAAGCCTACACATGTATCCTACATAATGTGCACTGTGGAAGCCTACACATGTATCCTACATAATGTGCACTGTGGAAGCCTACACATGTATCCTACATAATGTGCACTGTGGAAGCCTACACATGTATCCTACATAATGTGCACTGTGGAAGCCTACACATGTATCCTACATAATGTGCACTGTGGCAGCCTACACATGTATCCTACATAATGTGCACTGTGGAAGCCTACACATGTATCCTACATAATGTGCACTGTGGCAGCCTACACATGTATCCTACATAATGTGCACTGTGGAAGCCTACACATGTATCCTACATAATGTGCACTGTGGAAGCCTACACATGTATCCTACATAATGTGCACTGTGGCAGCCTACACATGTATCCTACATAATGTGCACTGTGGAAGCCTACACATGTATCCTACATAATGTGCACTGTGGAAGCCTACACATGTATCCTACATAATGTGCACTAGGGGTGGGACAAAATATCGATACCCACGTTATCGCGATATTTCCACCTGCGATACGTTATCGATACACTGGCGCCAAGTATCGATATGTTTATTAAAAATTTTTTTTTTTTTTAATAAACAGGCTAAAATATTATGCTGTGTGTGGTAGTTGAAACATAGTTTCAAGTTGACTTTATTTATGTTTGTAGTTGAAACAAAAACATAACTACTGTAGGCTACATGAATGGAAATGTTTGATCATTAATATCTACTTTTAGAAATTATATAGGTAGGTAGGTAGGTTATATAGGTTTTCTTGTTTTAATAGTAATAATAAAAAGACTTAATGTGTAACTTTTCCTCCGTGGTATCGAAAATGGTATGAGTGAGTGAGTGAACTCAGAGAGTTCATGTCAATTCTGCTATTAAATGCATAATACATGATTTTTTGCCTTCAGAGGTATTTTTTTCACTTGTTACACAGGTATCGTCTTCCAATATATCGCAGTATCGCAGTATCGTGATATATCGTTATCGAGGGCCAAGTATCGTGACGATATCGTATCGTGAGCTACTCAGCGATTCCCACCCCTAATGTGCACTGTGGCAGCCTACACATGTATCCTACATAATGTAGACTGTGGAAGCCTACACATGTATCCTACATAATGTGCACTGTGGCAGCCTACACATGTATCCTACATAATGTGCACTGTGGAAGCCTACACATGTATCCTACATAATGTGCACTGTGGCAGCCTACACATGTATCCTACATAATGTAGACTGTGGAAGCCTACACATGTATCCTACATAATGTGCACTGTGGCAGCCTACACATGTATCCTACATAATGTGCACTGTGGCAGCCTACACATGTATCCTACATAATGTGCACTGTGGAAGCCTACACATGTATCCTACATAATGTGCACTGTGGAAGCCTACACATGTATCCTACATAATGTGCACTGTGGAAGCCTACACATGTATCCTACATAATGTGCACTGTGGAAGCCTACACATGTATCCTACATAATGTGCACTGTGGAAGCCTACACATGTATCCTACATAATGTGCACTGTGGCAGCCTACACATGTATCCTACATAATGTGCACTGTGGAAGCCTACACATGTATCCTACATAATGTGCACTGTGGCAGCCTACACATGTATCCTACATAATGTGCACTGTGGAAGCCTACACATGTATCCTACATAATGTGCACTGTGGCAGCCTACACATGTATCCTACATAATGTGCACTGTGGAAGCCTACACATGTATCCTACATAATGTGCACTGTGGCAGCCTACACATGTATCCTACATAATGTGCACTGTGGAAGCCTACACATGTATCCTACATAATGTGCACTGTGGCAGCCTACACATGTATCCTACATAATGTGCACTGTGGAAGCCTACACATGTATCCTACATAATGTGCACTGTGGAAGCCTACACATGTATCCTACATAATGTGCACTGTGGAAGCCTACACATGTATCCTACATAATGTGCACTGTGGCAGCCTACACATGTATCCTACATAATGTGCACTGTGGCAGCCTACACATGTATCCTACATAATGTGCACTGTGGCAGCCTACACATGTATCCTACATAATGTGCACTGTGGAAGCCTACACATGTATCCTACATAATGTGCACTGTGGCAGCCTACACATGTATCCTACATAATGTGCACTGTGGAAGCCTACACATGTATCCTACATAATGTGCACTGTGGCAGCCTACACATGTATCCTACATAATGTGCACTGTGGAAGCCTACACATGTATCCTACATAATGTGCACTGTGGAAGCCTACACATGTATCCTACATAATGTGCACTGTGGAAGCCTACACATGTATCCTACATAATGTGCACTGTGGAAGCCTACACATGTATCCTACATAATGTGCACTGTGGAAGCCTACACATGTATCCTACATAATGTGCACTGTGGAAGCCTACACATGTATCCTACATAATGTGCACTGTGGAAGCCTACACATGTATCCTACATAATGTGCACTGTGGCAGCCTACACATGTATCCTACATAATGTGCACTGTGGAAGCCTACACATGTATCCTACATAATGTGCACTGTGGCAGCCTACACATGTATCCTACATAATGTGCACTGTGGAAGCCTACACATGTATCCTACATAATGTGCACTGTGGAAGCCTACACATGTATCCTACATAATGTGCACTGTGGCAGCCTACACATGTATCCTACATAATGTGCACTGTGGAAGCCTACACATGTATCCTACATAATGTGCACTGTGGAAGCCTACACATGTATCCTACATAATGTGCACTAGGGGTGGGACAAAATATCGATACCCACGTTATCGCGATATTTCCACCTGCGATACGTTATCGATACACTGGCGCCAAGTATCGATATGTTTATTAAAAAATTTTTTTTTTTTTAATAAACAGGCTAAAATATTATGCTGTGTGTGGTAGTTGAAACATAGTTTCAAGTTGACTTTATTTATGTTTGTAGTTGAAACAAAAACATAACTACTGTAGGCTACATGAATGGAAATGTTTGATCATTAATATCTACTTTTAGAAATTATATAGGTAGGTAGGTAGGTTATATAGGTTTTCTTGTTTTAATAGTAATAATAAAAAGACTTAATGTGTAACTTTTCCTCCGTGGTATCGAAAATGGTATGAGTGAGTGAGTGAACTCAGAGAGTTCATGTCAATTCTGCTATTAAATGCATAATACATGATTTTTTGCCTTCAGAGGTATTTTTTTCACTTGTTACACAGGTATCGTCTTCCAATATATCGCAGTATCGCAGTATCGTGATATATCGTTATCGAGGGCCAAGTATCGTGACGATATCGTATCGTGAGCTACTCAGCGATTCCCACCCCTAATGTGCACTGTGGCAGCCTACACATGTATCCTACATAATGTAGACTGTGGAAGCCTACACATGTATCCTACATAATGTGCACTGTGGCAGCCTACACATGTATCCTACATAATGTGCACTGTGGAAGCCTACACATGTATCCTACATAATGTGCACTGTGGCAGCCTACACATGTATCCTACATAATGTAGACTGTGGAAGCCTACACATGTATCCTACATAATGTGCACTGTGGCAGCCTACACATGTATCCTACATAATGTGCACTGTGGCAGCCTACACATGTATCCTACATAATGTGCACTGTGGAAGCCTACACATGTATCCTACATAATGTGCACTGTGGAAGCCTACACATGTATCCTACATAATGTGCACTGTGGAAGCCTACACATGTATCCTACATAATGTGCACTGTGGAAGCCTACACATGTATCCTACATAATGTGCACTGTGGAAGCCTACACATGTATCCTACATAATGTGCACTGTGGCAGCCTACACATGTATCCTACATAATGTGCACTGTGGCAGCCTACACATGTATCCTACATAATGTGCACTGTGGAAGCCTACACATGTATCCTACATAATGTGCACTGTGGAAGCCTACACATGTATCCTACATAATGTGCACTGTGGCAGCCTACACATGTATCCTACATAATGTGCACTGTGGAAGCCTACACATGTATCCTACATAATGTGCACTGTGGCAGCCTACACATGTATCCTACATAATGTGCACTGTGGCAGCCTACACATGTATCCTACATAATGTGCACTGTGGAAGCCTACACATGTATCCTACATAATGTGCACTGTGGCAGCCTACACATGTATCCTACATAATGTGCACTGTGGAAGCCTACACATGTATCCTACATAATGTGCACTGTGGAAGCCTACACATGTATCCTACATAATGTGCACTGTGGAAGCCTACACATGTATCCTACATAATGTGCACTGTGGAAGCCTACACATGTATCCTACATAATGTGCACTGTGGAAGCCTACACATGTATCCTACATAATGTGCACTGTGGCAGCCTACACATGTATCCTACATAATGTGCACTGTGGAAGCCTACACATGTATCCTACATAATGTGCACTGTGGCAGCCTACACATGTATCCTACATAATGTGCACTGTGGCAGCCTACACATGTATCCTACATAATGTAGACTGTGGAAGCCTACACATGTATCCTACATAATGTGCACTGTGGCAGCCTACACATGTATCCTACATAATGTGCACTGTGGAAGCCTACACATGTATCCTACATAATGTGCACTGTGGAAGCCTACACATGTATCCTACATAATGTGCACTGTGGCAGCCTACACATGTATCCTACATAATGTGCACTGTGGAAGCCTACACATGTATCCTACATAATGTGCACTGTGGAAGCCTACACATGTATCCTACATAATGTGCACTGTGGCAGCCTACACATGTATCCCTGCCCATTGTGCTAGTGGCATTCTCTTCCTCTCATAAGACCTTCAATCATACTGTAAATATATTCAAGTAAGCCGAATCTCTGTCTCAACAACTCTTACTTTAATGTATTCTGTATCAGGCAGCGTCAGGTTAGCATGTTGGTTTAGAAGGCTAAATATTTCCGATATTGTATGTTTTGAGTTAATACCTGTTAGGGATGTATCTTTTTATGAGCACACTGCAGCAAATCCATTGAGTGCAACTGTCCAGTTGATGTGACAATAAAGTCAAGTCATAGTATGTTGTGCTGTGCTTATTTCTGCATTTGTACACATTAGGAACATAATGTATACAGCCATTGTAAAGTGATACAAGGTTACAGTATGTACTGTACGTAAGTGACAGCGATAAGCCGTGGCTATAGGTACAGTAGCTAACCTGATGTAACAGAGTAAACATGGACCCCGAAACTTAGCGATGGCTCTGCTTGCTCTTGAAGAGGACGAGGAGCATATTTTGTGACAGAGGTCAGACAGACGTCCTGCCAGGAGGAACGGAGCACCAAGTTTTACCATCTCATCCAAGAGCTGTGTCTTCATAGCTCCCGTTTCCAGGGCTATTTTGGCCTGACAGTGGAGACACTTGGACCACCTGGTTCACTGCGTGAAACCGAGGATGCTGACATTGACATAATGTGCGAAGCGTCCAAAAGTTGAGACATGGCCACCAAGGGCAGCGTCCCAAAACGCATTCTAAGTGAAAGCAGGGAAAGCGGCTCCTTCCCACAGCATTTTGAGAGGTGTTTGGAGCTTATACCTCCATGGTTCGGAGGTATGCATGTGTTTATTTGTGCTTTTATAACATAACCGCTGTGAAACTATCAGAAACAAACTTAATCCCTGCATTTCACAGGTTTTGCGCCGCTCACTCTCCACATTTATTGTCACCCTCGCACGACCACACAACACAGAACACAGCAGAACAATGTGAAAACACGAAAATATACACACATAAACACACCGTCACACAATTGTAATGGGTCAGAAGTGATGATTTAGAGAGAACAGTTTTGTATGAGTGTATATAATGTTTTTTAAATGAAATACAGTAGTTGCATAGTATACCTTTAACACAAAATAACACAGCAGTGTTGTATGCGAGACGATGGGAGGTCACACCAATGGCTGTGTGTGCGCACGTCTGCGTGTGTGTGTCCTTACCTTGGCATTGTCCTCCAGGGCCTTGTTGTTGAGCAGGGCATGGTTGGTCCTGAACACGATCCAGTCAAACAGCGCGCTGTACAGAGATTTGGCCATGGAGTCTCTCACCGTGCCCGCCTACACACACACACACACACACACACACACACACACACACACACACACACACACACACACACACACACACACGTCAGTCTCCGGTCCAATCAGAACCATATGGGTTCCTTAATCTGTAACAGGGCCAGATTCCGTCAAAGCCTGTGTGCACGCCATCACTCTCACTCTCTCTCTCCAGTTTGATTTCACGGTGGTGGTAATATTGCTGCGGTGGCCCACAAGTGCTGAATGAATGTGGAAGAACACTTGTGAAATAAGTACAATATTTTCATCATCTTGTCCAGATGTTTCCTTGCTGATCTTCTTCAGCAGCATGGCGTGAAGCACTTTGGGGGGAAAACTAGGGAATTGCAGTATCAAGCCCTTAGCTAGTAGATAGCACAACAACCTGTCAGCATGTCAATTCAAACCACCTGCCAACTGCCCAGAGGGGCTTAGCCCAGTGCAACACAGGAGAGAAACCAGATCAGTGTCATCTTAATATGAGGAGATGTCTACAGACACCAGACTGATCCACTGCTCTGCCTGGGAGAGGTCTACTACAGACACCAGACTGATCCACTGCTCTGCCTGGGAGAGGTCTACTACAGACACCAGACTGATCCACTGCTCTGCCTGGGAGAGGTCTACTACAGACACCAGACTGATCCACTGCTCTGCCTGGTCTACTACAGACACCAGACTGATCCACTGCTCTGCCTGGGAGAGGTCTACAGACACCAGACTGATCCACTGCTCTGCCTGGGAGAAAACACATTCTCCAACCACTTGAGCACAATGAGCAGAGATGAGATGATCGGGTCATCGAAACATCAGCCAACAAGTGAGCCAAATGAATGAGTCAGGTTTGAAACCACCAGCGAAACTCAAAACCTGTCACTAATTATCATTTGGATGTGGGCCTGCATGTAAATCTTGGTGTTGAATTCCTTCTGGCCTGCCGAGCTGCACCGGTGTTAAGTGTAAGTGTAAGCTAAGGGTGAACAAAAACAGACATAATTAACATTTGTCAACCTGCATTAAGAGTACATGATGTACGGTACATTACTGCATCAAAGCTGGCAAATAGCACAGGCTAGCACCAAGCTGTTTTGACGAATGAATGGGGAGAAGCCAACAGTGAACTGGCGTCAATCTCATTAGAGGACAATGTACCTACCAGGTACTACAAATGAGCTAGCATCAGCGCTGCCAATTTGCGAACAACCTTGTTACTGTAATTCACACAGGTGGTTAAAGTCAGGAAGCTAACACAAAGCTAGCGTCAGGCTTGACAGTTAACGGCTAAAAATGACTAATAACGGTATCACTTTCTTATTAGAGGGCATTACGTTCTTGTACAAACACAGAGCGAGTGTTCAAGCTACCAGTCTGCTACAACCATCTTGGAACTGTATGTTTCTTTTCTTATGTTTTGTGGTCTCTCTGTACTCACTATAAATACCTGAGGTGTTTTGAGTCGGGGAGGCCGAGCTTTAAGTGCCTCCAGAACCGGCAGATGGCTTTTTGGACACCTCATCGATCCATAAAAATCAACACTGCCAAGAGGGGCACTTTATTACGCCTGAACAAGCCAACGTGAAACTATTCTCTCCGCTCACGCATGATGAAAGGCATGCTAACAGAAGTGAAAGCTAAAATGGAGACTTGGACACCGGAGCGCACACTGCTTGGCAGCTACAAGTGTTATGATTGAAGGGGTTGTGAAAGAGACAACAGAAATATGTCTGAACCTGTGGGCTTAGGGTTCCCAAACTCAAGCCAAGGACCCTCAAATAGATCATTATTAGACCACAGAAGCACATTTGATAGGACTGCATCCCGTGGAACCCAATCTGAGAACATTCTTGTCGATTAGATTTAGTAGATAATGTAATGAAGTGATTTTGCTTACAGCGAGGAAGGGGCAAGTTCAAATTACAATCAAAATAATCGTTCTGACACAATCTCTAATCTCTGGTGAGTGAAATGAATGCAAAGCTACTGTTCCTCATATGCTGCGGGGCAATGGCCTGCTGTGCAGCGGCAGACAGACTATATTCTGTTGGCATCGGTCTCTCCACTTATATAACAGAGACAGCAGATGAGCTAGTTGACAGTCGTGAGGACGACAGCGTTTATGTCACGCTGGTTGTGAGTAAGACAGACTGCTGCAGGTTGTGACCTCGAAAATCACAAATCACATGACTCTACTGTTTGATCACATGACTACTACTGTTTGATCACATGACTCTGTTTGATCATGTCCCCCCTCTGAATGCCTCCTGCCTCCTCGCCAGGCCATTACTGTAAATAAAGAAATGTGCTTAATTGGCTTCCCTGGTTAAAGAAAGATCAAGTAGAACATGTGAATTATTCACTGAAAAGACTTTAAAAGAGAGAGAGAATCAGTTATATAAGGATTTCTGAGTGTAGAGGTGAAAGCACCGCGGAGACGCGTGTGGCTTGGTCAGACGTTCCTATAGAATTATAATTGGCCTGTAATTGGCCGTGTCTGTGGGTGGGAAGCCGGTGGGGTATGAGTCGCTGCACTAGTGCCTCCTCTGGTTGATCGGGGGCGCCTGTTCGGGGGGAGGGGAACTGGGGGGGATATCGTGATTCTCCCACGCGCTACGCCCTGCCGGTGATACCCCTCGCCGTCAGGTGAAAAGAAGCGGCTGGCCACCGCACATGTATCGGAGGAAGCATGGTGCTAGTCTACAACTCTACTCAGATCGGCAGAGGGGGTGGAGCAACGGCCTGCACAGCAGGGAGAATTGGCCAAGTACAATTGGAGTGAAGATGGGAGAAAGAAAAGAAATAGGAAGAAAGTCATAAAAAAGAGAGGGGAAAGTAAAAACAAAACAAAAAACAAGGTTATATAACAATTTCTGGAACAGTGTGAACGTGATCGGCCTCCCGATGTGGGTGTACTTTACTAACTTTCTTCAAAACAGCGTCCAGCAAACGCCTCCTCCTCCCTCCTGCATTATTGATTGTTTGTGATATTTTTAGCTAAAGGTTATGTAAGACTGCTACTGTATCAATAATTCAACACTTTCAAAAGGATGACGATTGGAAACGCTTCATGAAGAAGGGCCTTGGCGGGAAAAGCCGATGAGGCGTTTGACAAGCTCACTGAGCGTGTGTTGTCTCGCTGTTCACACTGCAATTGAATTATTTAGCACAATGGAAGCAGTTAGCGGCTACGGAGCTACGGGGCACATGGCTGCAAAACAAATGGGTCGAAACCACCCAAGAGGCTGATAAAACAATTAGGGGCCCTTTACACGAGGACAGTTTCTGGAAGAAACGACACAATAGCGTTTCCTTCACACCTTTTCCCTGTTTACATGAGCGCTGTTGAATTTATAAAACGCCGTAATGTACATGCCAGGTCGCTAGGTGGCAGTGTGTCACCTTATTCTTTGCCCATACAAGGACGCTTCTGCATGACGTCATTTCGTAATCGTCTTTCCGGTTTTAAACACGGAAATAGAGTACGCCTACCGCAGTCATTTAGACTTGCCAAAAAGCTGTTTTCAAGGAAAAAAAAAAAAAAAAAAAATGTTTTAAAGTTTTAATATTTGTCGGGTGAGAACGTAACATATATGTGACCAGTTTATCAGAATAACGCCTATTGGAAATCTTTAACGAGCAGCGAGGACCGGGAGGCTCCCGGTCAGCGCAGCACAGTCAGACTGTGCTGTCGGACTAGCTATCTGTCAAACCCTACTGTTGTAGTTAGGCTACTGGCAGTGAGAAAACACTGTCGACGTGCTTTTGTAACTAACGTTAAATGCCGACTGGGTACAGCCATCGGCTCCTCGCAGCAGTAACGTTATGAACATGTAACTGAAGTTGGCCGCAGTGTAGCTGCAGTGAATGTTGAACGTAATTGCGTGTGTCGCATGTGAGTTTCTGAAATGAGCAGTCTCAAAGCGATTACATGGAGCGCTCAGCGGGGAGCGTTACCAAGAATTTCACTCTGGAAGGTGGTTTCAAAATGTGTCGTTTCCTAAGCGCGAATTCGCCGTCGCCGTCTAAAAGGGAGGCACTAACGATAAAATAATTCCCCGTCACCATAGGAAACCGTCCTCGTGTAAAGGGCCCCTTAGATGGACTTTATCAGAGAGTTTTGTAAACGGCTTCGACAATTAAAACAGGCCTTAGCTGGTGTTTGTGAGTAGACGTTTCTGCTGGGGGTTAGGGTTACTGCTCTCTCTCTCTAGAGAACCACAGGAGGTGTAAAACACTCAGCATGCACATGGCTCGCTAGCTCCCTGGCTACAGGGCGCTCTGTGTGTGTAGAGCGTGTGTGTGTGTGTGTGTGTGTGTGTGTGTGTGTGTGTGTGTGTGTGTGTGTGTGTCCAACCATAATATCCCAATCAGCCTGTATGTTTTTAATTAGAGTTTATGTAGTTTTTTTTGTGCATGAGTGTGTATGTTTCTACATCTGTGTGTGTGTGCGTGCGCGTGTGTGACATTATATGAGTCAGAGAGAGTTTGTGATATCTTTACACAAGCAGTGGGAGAATATCTCTAAAAGCTTCGCCGTGTAGATTCAACCACTTTGAAAGCAGCACCTTTTTACTTTTGACATGACTACAAAGCAGATGAATCTCCTCCTCCTCCTCCTCCTCCTCCTCCTCCTCCTCCTCCTCCTCCTCCTCCTCCTCCTCGACTTCAAACAGGAAGAAGGAACTGGTGGAGGACTCCGATTATCGGGATCCCCATCAACAAAGTCACAGTCAGCAAACCTTATCTTGGCAGGCTCATGGGCACACACGCATGTGCATGCACATACACACACAGAAGACACATGCACACACACACACACAGAAGACACATGCACATACACACACACACACAGAAGACACACACACACAAACACACACACACACACACACACACACACACACACACACACACACACACAGAGAAGACAAATGCATGTGCATGCACACACACACACACACACACACAGAAGACACATGCACACACACACAGAAGACACAGGCATGTGCATGCACATACACAGAAGACATGCACATACACACACACAGAGAAGACATGCATGTGCATGCACGCACGCACACACACACACACACACACACACACACACACACACAACACATACTGTAAATGCATGCAGGGCTGGGCAATAATTCATTATTCATTGTGTTTCAATAGAAACATATTGTGATTAAATAATGACATGGAGTTATCATGCTATACAGTGCTATGATCACCTAACATTAAATTCATGAGATAAATCTGAAACAATGAACATTACTTTGATTATAAGTATACGTTAGTAGATATCATTATATATTGATATTATAATAATTTCTTAGGATTACTCTGAAATTAGTTTGTCCATAATTGTCCAGTCCAACATGCATGTATACAAGTGTATGCATTTAAAACTTGATCTTTTCTCACTCCATGCTTCAGTTACAGAAACTGAGACTCAAACCCAAACCTGACAGCTTCCTAAACCCAAGCTAAGCCTGAGGGTTATAGCTTTTCAGCACACGGCCAGCAAAAGGCTGAAATAGCTAAGAGTTTTTTATTATTACTTGCTAAGGTGCATAACTTGCAACATACATCAAATCTGGCCCAGGGCCTTTCTCTCTCGCAATCTTTCCTGTCTGTCTCTACTTTAAAACTGCCCCCCTCCTCCCGAAGCCCAAAAGGAATAATATTCAGTGAGAAGTTGAGGACTGTATCTTTAACAGTATCTTTGAACACAGGGCTGTTTACTGGTTAGAGAGAGAGAGAGAGAGAGAGCTATCTTCAATCTGAAGAGCCGTGTCAAGCCCCTGTGTGTTGGAAGCATCAGTCCTGCTGAAGTGTCCTTGAGCAAGTCTCTGAATCCCTACCAGCATCAGGGATGCCGCTCTGTAGCTGAGCAAGCAAAACGAGGAATTCCCTAAAGGTATCAATAATGTACCACACTGTTATTATTCTTAAGCCTGAGGCAAACCCAAGCACTTCAGAGAGATGACTCCTCCCCCTGACTCCTCCCCCTGACTCCTCCCCCTGACTCCTCCCCGAGCCCAGATGGTCTGTTAACGTGGTTTTGGGTTCAGGAATAAATATCAAACTCTAACTCTACTCTCCAGCACAGCAGGCCAGGTGCCTCGCTCTCAGCCTGGGCCAGGTGCCTCACTCTCAGCCTGGGCCAGGTGCCTCGCTCTCAGCCTGGGCCAGGTGCCTCACTCTCAGCCTGGGCCAGGTGCCTCGCTCTCAGCCTGGGCCAGGTGCCTCACTCTCAGCCTGGGCCAGGTGCCTCACTCTCAGCCTGGGCCAGGTGCCTCGCTCTCAGCCTGGGCCAGGTGCCTCGCTCTCAGCCTGGGCCAGGTGCCTCGCTCTCAGCCTGGGCTGGATAGGACAGCTCTCTGGGACACTAGCCTTTCTCATTCAAGGAGGAAAAACACTTTCCGAAGAAGAGAAGAAGCAGCAACACTTGCCAGGTTCTTTCCACCTCACTTCTGCCTTGTATAAAAACAGGTGTTATGGAACATCAGAAAGTCATGGATTTCACAGGTGGCCCTTAGCTTGCATCCAAGGGCCCTCGGCCAGACTAAGTGCAGGGCTTCTTCAATGTGGAAGGGGGTGGGGTGGGTATGGAGGGTGGGGGACCAGAGAGAATCTGACAGGGACCTGGGAGAGAAGATACGGGAGAGGCAGCATGTGGTAGCTAGCTAACCCTTACCCCCAATGCCTGCTACTGTAGCTTGCCTTATTGTAGGTCATATCCCCTCACCTCTTATCTTTCTTTCTTTGCCTCTTCTGTCAAATGGGGACTTTCAGAGAGCTGAAGGTCTATGTCTCTCCCTCCCCCCATCTCTCTCTCTCTCCCCCATGTCCTTGTACATCCATCTATCTCCCCCTCTCGCTCACTTCAGGGGGGTGAGGCTAGCTGTTGAAGGACAGGAGGGAACTTCCATAGCATAGCACCAGAAGCCGCAGGACAAAGTTGATCCTAGCTGCTGCAGCCCTCGTCCAGGATTAGGTTTCTGATCACATTGTCTGAGCCTCCGTACGCGGCTACTGTCTGGAAAATGGGAATGTGGGGGAGTGATGTGTGTGTGTGTGTGTGTGTGTGTGTGTGTGTGTGTGTGTGTGTGTGTGTGTGAGAGAGAGAGAGGGTGAAAGAGAGAGATTGGTTTCCATCCACCTGTTTAATGCACATTTTCAATTTGCGCATTAAAAAACCTGAGTGGAAATTCTGCAAAATTCGAAAAAAAAACTCCAAATATCGCAAAAAAGTTTTCATGCTTGAGAGAGGTAGAAAAGTTGGTGTATCGATAAAAGGAAAATGCGATAAGTGCAGTAGAAACAGATAAATCAAATCTGTCACCAAACATGCCATTTTAATGGAAGAAGACTGTGGGATAACAGGTGACTCGACTCACATCTAGAATTGGCATTTTATTCACTTACAGGAACGGCTCCGTGGATTATATATGCAAAATTGAAGAGTGGTGCCTGGTAATCCATTTACGTACCTCTGCATAATCAAGTAACTTTAAATTAATATGTTGTTATAAAGGCTTCGCATCAGCAGATTCTGGGCTTCTGGGTACAGCTAGGTCCCTGGAAAATATCCCTGGATGACACATCATGTGATGACATCATCACCACGAAGATGACATCACAATGCGACCAGTGACATCAAGACATTATGTGACGTCCGACCAACACCCAGTTTGGCCAGCGGGTTATGGGAGAGAGGGGCCTCCATCACGCTCCTGCCAGTGGGGTCCTGTGACATTGCGAGCTTCAAGATCTGAGCCAGGTTCATTCATACCTACAAGAGACCCAGGTGAGTACGTTGAACTCGCAAATAACTGAGAGGGAAAGCCTGATGGCCACAGGTGGAGAGGGACTCTACGCTGAGGGATCCGCTGATGGTGGGATACAAGACTGCCTTTCAACCAACCAGGTCCTGCCACGCCTCTCACCTTGAATATGAACCAGAGTCTGGGTCTGTCAAACCCGTAACCAACTCTAAACCAATCTGATGTTTTTCATAGCAAGACAAAGGAGACGCACGTATTGGATGTTGGTGAAACGTCAGCAGATCAGCAGTGTGCTCACCAAGCTTTCCATCATGTTGTCCTCCTGGATGTTTTCTCTTCATCTCATGTATTCAGAGAACAAAAATTATGAATTCATTCTCGTTTGATGGTTTGACTGGCGTCTGGTGCTGATTTAAGCATGTTGATTCGTTGCACCTCCTCTCCACCAACTCCCAATATTACGCATAAAGTAGTGGATAGCAAGAGACATAATTTTGCATTTTCTTTCGCCGACTTTCCCGAAAATTCAGTTAAAAGTTGCAATACCTTTGGATGGAAACCCAACTAGAGAGAGAGAGAGAGAGAGAGACAGAGACAGAGAGAGAGAGAGAGGGAGAGGATCTGGTTTCTGGCCTCTGTACTGTATATTCCAGTGGAGGTTGCACATTCCTGAGATGAGACCACATGACTGGAGGGGTGGGGTGGGGGGGTGGGCTCGGGGGTGCAGCTATTGTTGGGCTAAACTAACGTGCAGATCAGATAGGGGAGGGGGCTGGATGTTGGGCTAAACTAACGTGCAGATCAGATAGGGGAGGGGCCTGGATGTTGGGCTAAACTAACGTGCAGATCAGATAGGGGAGGGGCCTGGATTGTTGGGCTAAACTAACGTGCAGATCAGATAGGGGAGGGGGGTGGAGCCAAGCAGTCACACAGACTATCTCTGTGCAGCATTTCCTTCGTGAGACAAAAGACCCTGCGGCCACCGGACCCATTACAACACATTACAACTCTCCACAGAACCATCAAAGGCAGAGGAAACGGAAACTGCATCAGAGCAGCGTATCTAGGTCAACTGTGAGTACAGTACAGGCTGAACGTGTAGCACAGACAGGGTTAACTTACAGGCTGAATGTGTAGCACAGACAGGGTTAACTTACAGGCTGAATGTGTAGCACAGACAGGGTTAACTTACAGGCTGAACGTGTAGCACAGACAGGGTTAACTTACAGGCTGAACGTGTAGCACAGACAGGGTTAACTTACAGGCTGAACATGTAGCACAGACAGGGTTAACTTACAGGCTGAACGTGTAGCACAGACAGGGTTAACTTACAGGCTGAACGTGTAGCACAGACAGGGTTAACTTACAGGCTGAACGTGTAGCACAGACAGGGTTAACTTACAGGCTGAACGTGTAGCACAGACAGGGTTAACTTACAGGCTGAACGTGTAGCACAGACAGGGTTAACTTACAGGCTGAATGTGTAGCACAGACAGGGTTAACTTACAGGCTGAACATGTAGCACAGACAGGGTTAACTTACAGGCTGAACGTGTAGCACAGACAGGGTTAACTTACAGGCTGAACGTGTAGCACAGACAGGGTTAACTTACAGGCTGAACGTGTAGCACAGACAGGGTTAACTTACAGGCTGAACGTGTAGCACAGACAGGGTTAACTTACAGGCTGAACGTGTAGCACAGACAGGGTTAACTTACAGGCTGAACGTGTAGCACAGACAGGGTTAACTTACAGGCTGAACGTGTAGCACAGACAGGGTTAACTTACAGGCTGAACGTGTAGCACAGACAGGGTTAACTTACAGGCTGAATGTGTAGCACAGACAGGGTTAACTTACAGGCTGAACGTGTAGCACAGACAGGGTTAACTTACAGGCTGAACGTGTAGCACAGACAGGGTTAACTTACAGGCTGAACATGTAGCACAGACAGGGTTAACTTACAGGCTGAATGTGTAGCACAGACAGGGTTAACTTACAGGCTGAACATGTAGCACAGACAGGGTTAACTTACAGGCTGAACGTGTAGCACAGACAGGGTTAACTTACAGGCTGAACATGTAGCACAGACAGGGTTAACTTACAGGCTGAACGTGTAGCACAGACAGGGTTAACTTACAGGCTGAACATGTAGCACAGACAGGGTTAACTTACAGGCTGAACGTGTAGCACAGACAGGGTTAACTTACAGGCTGAACATGTAGCACAGACAGGGTTAACTTACAGGCTGAACATGTAGCACAGACAGGGTTAACTTACAGGCTGAACATGTAGCACAGACAGGGTTAACTTACAGGCTGAACATGTAGCACAGACAGGGTTAACTTACAGGCTGAACGTGTAGCACAGACAGGGTTAACTTACAGGCTGAACGTGTAGCACAGACAGGGTTAACTTACAGGCTGAACATGTAGCACAGACAGGGTTAACTTACAGGCTGAACATGTAGCACAGACAGGGTTAACTTACAGGCTGAATGTGTAGCACAGACAGGGTTAACTTACAGGCTGAACGTGTAGCACAGACAGGGTTAACTTACAGGCTGAACGTGTAGCACAGACAGGGTTAACTTACAGGCTGAACATGTAGCACAGACAGGGTTAACTTACAGGCTGAACGTGTAGCACAGACAGGGTTAACTTACAGGCTGAACGTGTAGCACAGACAGGGTTAACTTACAGGCTGAACGTGTAGCACAGACAGGGTTAACTTACAGGCTGAACGTGTAGCACAGACAGGGTTAACTTACAGGCTGAACGTGTAGCACAGACAGGGTTAACTTACAGGCTGAATGTGTAGCACAGACAGGGTTAACTTACAGGCTGAACATGTAGCACAGACAGGGTTAACTTACAGGCTGAACGTGTAGCACAGACAGGGTTAACTTACAGGCTGAACGTGTAGCACAGACAGGGTTAACTTACAGGCTGAACGTGTAGCACAGACAGGGTTAACTTACAGGCTGAACGTGTAGCACAGACAGGGTTAACTTACAGGCTGAACGTGTAGCACAGACAGGGTTAACTTACAGGCTGAACGTGTAGCACAGACAGGGTTAACTTACAGGCTGAACGTGTAGCACAGACAGGGTTAACTTACAGGCTGAACATGTAGCACAGACAGGGTTAACTTACAGGCTGAACATGTAGCACAGACAGGGTTAACTTACAGGCTGAACATGTAGCACAGACAGGGTTAACTTACAGGCTGAACATGTAGCACAGACAGGGTTAACTTACAGGCTGAACGTGTAGCACAGACAGGGTTAACTTACAGGCTGAACGTGTAGCACAGACAGGGTTAACTTACAGGCTGAACGTGTAGCACAGACAGGGTTAACTTACAGGCTGAACGTGTAGCACAGACAGGGTTAACTTGACGCCCCGATGCGCGTCTTGACAGGAAACAGGAAGTTGCAGAGGAAGAGACCCCCACCACAAGACCCTCAGAAAGAAGGGGGGTGGGAGGCTGCAGCGCCACAACAAACTCGACCCCCCACCTCTCCTCTTCCTCCCAAACATACTGTACACACATCAACACAAACATACTGTACACACATCAACACAAACATACTGTACACACATCAACACAAACATACTGTACACACATCAACACAAACATACTGTACACACATCAACACAAACATACTGTACACACATCAACACAAACATACTGTACACACATCAACACAGTGCTGACACACTTCATAATAAAACAGGAGTGGAATGTCCCCCCTCCAGTCAGTTTTGTAATTTTTAAGATATTTTATGTGTAGCTGTGTTTTCCGTGCTCTGCTGCTAATTAGCCAAAGTGTTCGCCACTGTTGTCGAACGAGTGACGTGTCATAAGACAAATCCAATATTTAATACTACAGTAAATATACCATCTGCCGTTAGCTTGGTGTTAGCCTACGTTTGCTAACTAAGTGTCACTGAAAGTGACACTGTGTGTCACTTTTAACCAGTTCGAGTTACACTCTTTCCATATCCTTTCCATATAAGTTACCAGCTTTGATATCTGTTGGCTGGTTGTTGATATTTATAACATCTAGGCATCTCGCTCGCTATGAGCGCTCGATTTCTAGGCTCGCCCGCCCTGCAGCTCGCCGAGCTGGCCCTGTAGCTCGCATACACAGCTCGGATGCTGCGCGGCCTCGCCTGCTCTATTGGCACAGCGCACAGTTGCTCAACTTTGCATCACTGACGACATCACTCACTGAGAGCAGGCAGGGTTAAGGGGGTCTCAGGTCATCGGCTTGAGAAGATCAGGTAGGGTCCTCATGTTCTGAGGTTTGGACTTGAGAAGATCAGGTAGGGTCCTCATGTTCTGAGGTTTGGACTTGGGCAGGTGAGCGGGTGGGTGTCACGTTTCGAGGTGGGGTTTCGTCCGGGCGTGGCGGTAACCAAAAGCTCACCTCTGCAAGTTTGTAGGGCACGATCAGCCTCTCGCCCACGGTCACAGTCTTCCTGGTGGTCAGCGCTTCCAGCAGCATCTCCTCTTTCACCTGGGAGGGAGAGGAGACAACATCAGGGACAAAGTGCTCA
>NC_139636.1:1635906-1665906 GCF_964638095.1 Poromitra crassiceps
GGAAAGGTAGAAAAAAAGATCTGTAGTGTGTTACCCTTCCAAAAGTAATGCATTTTTCAGTTTTAAAAGCAAGCCGTCACAAAAGGTTCTGTACTCTCAACACATTGGAATTCTTCAGGTTAACGTGCAGACTGTCAGCTTTAATTTGATGGTATCATCTGTAGCAGGTGAACCGTGTTGGAATTAACAGTCTTTTTATACATAGTCTGTCCATTTTAGAAGACCAAAAGTACCTGGACCATTGTTGGCTGAATGTAGAATGTAAATCACAACAAGCATTCACTTTGCTGTATTTTATGTCCTTAGGCCGTGTGTCCATATAGCTTCTTTACCTAAGCTCCAGTGTCTTTTTTCAATTGTTTCCAATGAGGAGAGAGCGTATGCGGGCGCATACGGACGTCTAGAGAAAGTGCGCTCTGCCCAGCGTCTATTTTCAGAGCGCTCCAGTGTTTTTGTGCGTGGCTCCCAGCGCTTCCAGCTGAAAATATCTGAACTTTTCAGAAAGACGCTGGTGTCGGGTGCTCCTTTTCAGGCAACTAATCATATGGGGAGAAAGTCTCACAACAGAGACAGAAAGGCTCAATTGTGGGAGCAGATTTGCTAGACACAATATTTCTGGTGAGTGTACAGAACGTGTGTTGTTAGCTTGTTAGCTGTTAGCTATCAAGCCAGGTTCCTAACATTATTTTCAATCTGCTTGATTGCACATTGTGCCTGGGATGTTTTTTTTTTACCTTCTTTTCATTTAAATGTCATTCAACCAGGCAGGTGAATTTGGAAACAAATTCTGTTTTTACTGTTGCCATTTTTACTGAACGCCCACGCAACGGCACACAAGTATAACAGGTCTGAAAATAGCCGTTACACAAACAGTACTTTGTGGAAGCGCTGGACGTTAGACCGCTCTTTGGGACCTGTAGCACCTTTTAACTTCCACTGTCACCACAAGCTGCTCCTGTGTGGATGAAGCCCTCAGCTTTGTAAAAGCCACACGAGGTAAACTACAGTGTCTCTCACAGCGTTTAGAACAACACAGCAGAGGAGAAAAACTCAGAGTTCAGATGCTCAAAACAGATTCTGAATACTTTTCAAAGTTCAATAGGTTCGTTAAGTGTGAAGTATCTTCCCCAGGCATGTGATGGAATATGTAAGGAGGCTGCTTGGGGTAATATCTTGCTTCGATTCTTCATTTTTATTATCTTTCACAATATTTAGAGTATTGCATTTCAGCACAAACGATACAGGAGACAAAACGGTCCTTTGTGATTTTTGTCCAATCCAAAATAAACTGACAGCACCTCTAAATATATGTGAAATATGATTCAAAACTCCTATTGCACTTTCCTATAAGGTTAATAATTCTGCTGGACTGTCAAAAGCGTGTCATAAAATCTTCTATTAAAGTAAAACAACACTCTCAAGTAAGTTGTTGCTGTTCTTTTTGGATGGCTGAAAACCTTTTTGATTGCAGCAGTCACTCACATTGTGATGTGTTGCTGAACCAAAGCCACACTGCGTTTCTGGATACTGTAGTCTGCGTTTTGAGGCTGCAGTGTCACTTTTCCTACTGGACTCTTTTGATATGGTTTGTTTACTATAAGGCGCTGTGGCTCAGCCACGCCAACATGTGCAACAAAGGAAAAGTAGTCAGAGAAATGGCACAAATAAGGTATTGGAC
This sequence comes from Poromitra crassiceps, assembly GCF_964638095.1. Lineage (NCBI taxonomy): Eukaryota > Metazoa > Chordata > Actinopteri > Beryciformes > Melamphaidae > Poromitra > Poromitra crassiceps. The sequence continues at coordinate 1,637,585 of NC_139636.1, forward strand.
CATCAGAAGTTCCTCACAACAAAAGTCTAGTTCCAGGAGTAATGGATAACATATCAGGAATCAAAACAAAGCAGCTGTCTGTTACAGTCAGATGTTTCTTTTGGTCCAAGGACACTAAGCTAATTCAGCACAGTAAAATGTGGTTTTCATAACTGTATTCAAGTAAGCAATAAATGAGCAACACTTGAACTTGAAGACAGTGAGTGAGTGTAGGTGACGAGGCTGTGTCAGTGTGTATCTGACCTCCAGCAGCTCGGAGACGATGGGCAGGACCTCGGGGTTGCAGATGTCGATGGAGTCGTCCCGGTACGTCTTCTTCTTGTAGCGGATGTTCCCCAGGTGCAAGATGGCCGACAGCAGGCAGAAGATCCTGACGAGGAAGAGACACGCTTTGGTTACTACATTTACATTTGAGCTGTTCTGCTGTGGTTCTGATCCAGCATGACTTACAACAAAAAGTGAACGGGTAGGTTCAGTGTCTTTTGCTCAGGGAGACTTTAACAGCAAACACAGACTTTTCTGTAGTGGGATAGTCTCTCTGTGGGTCGGGACCCAATTTGGGTGGCGGACCCGGGCGTCATGGCAACTCATTACCTTATGTTTTTTTGTGAATTTGGGTCCCAGGGAGACACAAAATGTATCTTTTGGGTCCCAAGATGAAAAAGTTTGGGAACCCCTACTCTAACTTATTAAAGTCATCTACTGAAACATCTCCCTTTGCTTGCAAGGGAGAGTTAGAAAAGAAGACAACATTTATACTGCTACTATCAGATGGAAATTGTGCATTTCCCCCAAAAGGTCGACTTTACAAGACTTGACAAAAACAGCTTTACTTCCACAGTGACGCCCGTTTGCATTTGAACGACGACGACAGCACTACTGCAGGTTAAAGATGATGAGAAACAAACACGTTAAGATGTTGTGCTGCCCGAATGCTCATAGCGACAGTATGCCTGAATGTGTATAGAAGATAAGAGATAGGATACAATTACACTTTATTCATCAAATTTGGGATATATAGACGGTTTTAACTTGACAACAAAAACATTCTAAATTGAACCCCCGCTCACTTCCTGTTGCAGTGTTTGCTATGGACATAAAAGAAAATAAAACATTCAAGTGCAGGACTGACCATTCTGTGAAAACCGTCTATACAGCTGAGCGGCGAAAACAAAAGTAACGATGTCGAGTGAATATTTCTGCAGTTTGCCGAATGCTGAGAAAAAGGAAGTGCTGTGGGGTTGCGCTCTGGTGAAAACCGTCTATAGAGTGATCTGTATAATCTATCTGTACCCTTGTACTGAATGTGAGTTTTGTGAGTGCCTCCGTATGTATGTATGTCTGCCTCTATGTATTTATGTGACTAAACGAGCTGTTGATGTTCCATCACAACAAAGCCATAGAAAGAACCTCCTGTATAGTCATTGATTGTACTTGGCAAATAAATAGCATGCAGCATGTGGTGGAGTTCAGAGACAGTGGGAGTGAGTTTGACAGTTACAGTATGATAAAGGCGTAGAAGCACGCGGCACGTTACAGCTGATATTTCTCTGTGTAGAAACGTCTTACTGTTTGCGTGTGGTGGGCAGGAAGCCGACCATCTCCATAGCCAGCTGCAGCCGCTCAAAGTCATGTTTCAGGTCCTCTCCTTCCACTGTAAAGCAATCCTCCTGGTGTAAGACGCACGCACAGACACACACACACACACACACACACACGCACACACACACACACACACACACACACACACACACACACACACACACGGAGTGAGAACAAGGGAGAGGTATCAACATTAAAAAGTGTTCTTCGTTTAACACAAAAGCCGTTGGGAAACTACTGAATCCATTTCACAGCCACTAAACTGCTGTCAAAGGGATAGAATTGTGATTTGTGTTACTCGTGAATATTACAATTGGCTTTTCAGAAGTCCCGCCCCTTTTTGCTCTGTGCTCCAATAGCAGTAGAGCAAGCTAACCCTAACCCTAACCCTAGAACTCTTTGAACTCTAACTCCTCCTTCATACTTTAAGATCCTGTAGAACTCTTTGAACTCTAACTCCTCCTTCATACTTTAAGATCCTGTAGAACTCTTTGAACTCTAACTCCTCCTTCATACTTTAAGATACTGTAGAAACGCCATTCAAACTTTAAACGGGTCAACACTTTTAGTACTGTATTACTCTAATTCAGCGTGTTGATACCTTTTGTACTTTGAGAAATCACAGTTTACACACTATGCTTTTTTCAACATATATTTCAGCATATGGAGCCAGCCTAGAGTGTGTGATGTCACAATTCACTCTAGCTGACTGACCATTGATCAAGGAAAAGGGGCGGGGCTTAGGAAAGGTAAATTATGTCATCACCTGGCAAAAGCACAAGTGCGTGTGTGTGTGTGTGCGTGCGCATGTGTGTGTTTGAGAGTGAATGAGTGAGTGAGTGTTTGAGTGAGTGAGTGAGTGAGTGAGTGAGTGAGTGAGTGACTACATGGATGTATACCAGTGAGCGACCTCTGCCATAAGTGACCATGAGAGAGAATGAATGAATAACTGCTGGAGTAAATGAGATACTGAATTAGTGAAAGAGAGAGAGTGAGAGTGAGAGTGTGAGTGTGTGTGTGTGTGTGTGCGCGCATGTGTGTGCGTGTGAGTGTGTGCGCGTGTGTGTGAGTGTGTGTGCGCGCGTGCGTGTGTGTGGGAATGTGAGTGTGTGTGCGCGTGTGCGTGTGTGTGTGTGTGTGCGTGCGTGCGTGCGTGTGTGTGTGTGTGTGTGTCTCCCTAGGCCCTCCGGTAGGTCAGCATGTCTCTGCTCAGTCACGCTGTAATTAGCACATACCATAGAGAGCAGAGCGGCCAGCGAGAGGAGACACAGGAAGCCATAATGCTGCTCTGGGCCTCGTACACTTTAACATTCAACACTCCTCTCAGCGCCATTGTTTTCCTTTGGCTTGGAAGTTGCCAGGAACTGAAAAGCCACAACTCTGCATATCTCTCCAGCAAGCTTCTCCAATTGCAACAAAGGGGTTTTGAGGCTTCTCCAGCTACGCTAAGTCCCGCGAAAAGGCAGTTTTCAAATTGCCGGGTTGTTCGACCTCAATGCCGAGCAGCTCAATGTGATATGTTCAAGGAAGCTGGGAAAATAAAGAGATCGATGTTGGCAGGTTGCAAGGGAATATTTTGGTCTAAAACCAAACCCTTAACTCTTAGCAAAAGAGATTCCTGAGTCCAGTAAAGGGATAATTAAGGAACAATCTGTTCTTTTCACCCATTTTAAACAAAGATTATTTTCTCACTTCAGTATTCATATGCTGTGGTTGTAATTCTAAGCCAGTGGGGAATTTACAACACTTTTGGGGCAAGTGAAACCAAGCTAGGAGCCCAACTGCACATGGAACTTTATAACAGATCGCTCATGGATCCGATTAGAAGTGATTTGATGTGCATTGACTTGAGGCTGCCCTCTTACTTACCATAACTTCATCAAAACTCAAGTGATTTCTGTTTTCAAGCCACGCAGTGATATGAGAGAAAGCACACATTTTTTATGTGCCAAAAAACAGCATGCCAACCCATCCCTAGACATTCCACACAGGCAAAAACCATAGACACCCAAACAGGCACAATGCAGGATCTGCAGCCACCACAGCGCAGAACAAAACACCCGACTACACACGTCAAATGCAAACATCAAGGCGAAATGTTTGGTCTTTGGGATCCTCCGTTAAACACTACATTTTTTTTCTGACACTAGACGTTGCGTCTGGAATCTGTATAAACTCGAGCTGGGTGTCTTTATAGAGTAAAACAGTAATGAGTCTGGAAGTCCTGGATGCGAACACTTCCGCTTCCTTCGTCTAAAAGTCAATGGGATTTTGTGTGGAGATTTTGGTTAAATGCTTGAAATAAGGCCGGTGGTTAACACAAGTTTATGAAACAGCAAACCTTGTGTTCAGCAGGATCATCTTCACAAATGAGGACCACTTTTAAGATTTCCGAAGCGTAAATGTGTTTTATTTTTATTTTATTTGTGATTTTCAGAAACGATTCAAAATTCATAAAAGTGGTTATCTTGCTGAACACAAAGTTTGCTGTTTGATAAATTTTTGTTAACCACAGACCTCATTTCATGCATTTAACCAAAATCCACCATACAAAAATCCCACTCCGACTTTTCCACGTAGGAACCAGAACTAGCATGGCTAGCTGAGTTGGCCTACAAAAATAAAAAATAATGATGTCATCCCTGTGATACTGCTGCCTGCCTAGTGCCAATTGGCCACTGCTAGAGGTCAAAGGTTAAATAGGCCCACGGGGTTGGTCAGATGCTCAGACAGCTGCTGTCAAGGGCTGCTCTGTGTGTGTGTGTGTGTGTGTGTGTGTGTGTGTGTGTGTGTGTGTGTGTGTGTGTGTGTGTGTGTGTGCGTGTGTGTGCGTGTGTCTGAGTTTTGGAAGATGCTGACATCATCTTCTTGGATAGTGGGGTCACAGACTGATGAGGTCATCGGCTGACCCCTGGGAGAGACAGCATGTCAAGAAACAGTCACAGAGGGCACAGACGAGTAAGGAAAGAAATGAGAGAGAGAGAGAGGAAGGAGGGAAGCCAGGGGAATGGAGAAAAGAGAGAGAAGATGAGGAGGGACTCAGAAGAGAGAGAAGAGGGGGAAGAGAATGGACAGACGAAAGAAAAAGGATTAACTCTTTCCCCGCCATTGATGGAATTTTTCCGGCAATCCGCATTTTCACTGTTATATGCTAGAGGACGCTGCTACAAAACGTTGGGAAATAGTACAGCACCTCCAGGTCCAAAGACAAGCGAAGAAGCTCCACGAGAAACCAGAAAGAGAGGAGAGGATTTATCCAATTAGAGAGGCAGAGTGAATGTCACTTCACACGTTCACCGCCATTCTGATTTTTCCAGCGCTGGTACAGGGAGAAAAGCAGGAAGTGACGTTCACTTTGCGCGTTTGGCGGAGGAATACGGTAGTTCTACTGTTGGGAGGAAATGTAGTGCCGAATGAGACGGCTGTTTGACAGTAAAGTAAAGCACTGAAAATGGTCAAAATAGAGCGTGCATGTACACTGATATTGATTTGTTTAGGTGGGTGTTGTTTTAGGTGGATAAATTACGTTTTAGTTCTTGGCCCCCTGTACTAGAGACACAGAGCTGTGGAGAATGTTGGTTCAGAGTGCTGGGTCTCGATAGACGGTGCGCTCAGTGTCCAGAACACTGTACCTATTTCAGTTAGTGTAGTTAAGGCTTACATGGTGTGCTCAGCATCCAGAAGGCTTTACTTATTTCAGTTAGTGTATGGAACTAGCTGATAGGACCCCACTTCAAACAAACTGAACTATCCCTTTAAAGGCTGGTACTGACAATGTTAAACCACCTGGTGTTACACAGAAATGTGCCACCACACTGCAGCGCTGATGCACATGTTCGGCAGATTTTGTTGTAACACCGGACAGTATCCGCCCTCAGAGACATTAGTTGGGTTTCCAGCCACCTGTTTTTATGTGAATTTTCAATTTGCGCATAATAAACCTGAGTGGAAACGCTGCAAAAAAATATATATATATATATATCCACATATCACAAAAACCTATTCACGCTTGAGGGAGGTGAAAAAGTTGGGTGTATCAATAAAGGGAAAATGCGATAAATGCAGTGGAAACAGCTTAAGCAAATCTTCTGTCGTCTCTCCATTCATGTTTACATGTCGGCGTAGCCTACACTAAATCATTTGTAAGAGAAATAAAGGTAAATAAGCAGTACAATTTTTAGACCGCCGTGGTGTGTTTAAACAGAAGAAGACTGGGATGAATGGCAATGCGACTCACTTCTAGAATTGCTCTGTGGGTGATAAGGTGCTTGCCGAGGTGAAGAGTGGCATATGGATCCAGAAATGGCATCTTATGGTCTATAAACCTTTGTAGATCATCAAGAATAATAAGAGTGTAGCTCACTGTATACTGCTCGGACAGTGACGTACAGTAAAGGCATGGTGTACCTTGGTTATGTGGGGGGGGGATATGGCAAATGAGCTAAACTCCCAAAAAGTGGTGTATCCCTTTAAGTCAGATTTTTTTTTTTACAATGACATTCAAGTGCTGATAAAAAAAAGATCTGATTGTTTTTGTATGAAAATAGAGGCTCTGTTCTTTCTTTTGATATATTCACTGTTTTTACATAGAACACAATATTCTGGGGGTCTTGGCAGATTAGTGAAAATGATCAGAAACGCTGGCAGTGGCTGGCAATAAATAGAGAAGTGATGGGGAAAGAGGTAAATAGTGGGAGCACTGGGCAGCTCAGGTGTTGACATGTTAAGACTGTAGGAATATGAAAAGCAGGCCGGTGCTGAACAGCTGAGAACAGACGAGTGTCCTCAGAAAACCTTTCTTGGATGAATGTGGCTTTGCGGAGGAGGGGTTAGGAGGAGGGGTTAGGAGGAGGGGTTAGGGTTAGGAGGAGGGGTTAGGAGGAGGGGTTAGGAGGAGGGGTTAGGAGGAGGGGTTAGGGTTAGGAGGGCCAAAGTCAAGAGAGAACCCGAGCAAGACGAATAGACGAGGGCCTCTGCTCCTCATAGCTGCCGTGACACCAATCGACTCTCTGTCAACTGTTTGCTAGCCGGCAAAGTCAAGGCAAGGTCAGGTAATCTTCCATTAGGTGACATTCAATCCCTTCACCACACACAACAAATCCCACTGACCAAACATTAAGGTATAAACAAACAAACAAAAATGATTTATTTTGAGCGCTGGCTTTTCTGTCTCCTGCATTATTCAGTAAACATAAAAAAAAATCATATGACCGCATATCAGCAAACGTTGAAGCCGATACAGATGACGTTTAATGCCAAATTAGGGCAATATCGGTACCAAAATATTGGTATGCCGATATATCAGTCAGGCTCTAAAACACACAGACACACGTACACATGGAGACACACAAAATTGACCACATACTTCAAGGGAAGTTTCGGGATGTGAAGCCTATCCTACTGATCATTTCATAAAGCAATCTCTCAAAACATACATGTGTCAGTTTCTGTAAAAATATCATATACATTATAAGGCCTTCCATAGTCCATATAGCACCCCCCCCCCCCCCCCAGCGCCATTTCCTCATTAAGAGCAGCAGGAAGCAACAAAAGGCTTCCAGGGGGGCGATGGAGGAATAGGACGTTGTAGGCTAATCATTGAATGTACGTTACTGTAACAGTGATGATAAACTGTATTGTCATGTAATGTGTTAACGTTATGTTAACCAGCTGGTTAGTGCAGTTGGTAAACTGCTAAGCTAGCAGCAGGTGACGTTATCATCTGCTTTTATTTCTCCTCACAAAAAGTGTCCACCAAAAAAGACGCTGACAAAAGCGATCTGGACACACATTTCACACAGTTCATATTACATAGTCTTAATATTGCAGATTATGGAAGTGAAAGGACTGGCTAGCCTGCACTTTTGAAATCGCTTCAATCTCCATTGACTTATGTTAGCATTGCAAAGAAATCGGCAATTTATCTGAAATCACCAGTGTGAAGCCTTGTCTCAAGTGCTTTGTAGTATGAAGACTTCTTTATCTACATTAGTCTATATCAGTGGTTCTCAACCTGGGGGTCAGGACCACCCAGGGGGTCGTGCTTTTTTGGTATATATTATGTAGAGTGACATATAATCTAGTGTCTATTTGATGTCTACAGTATATCATTGTTCCTTTGTAACTCTTGGTGAGGTTCTGCTATCTGTGTACCATGTGTCACTACACAAGTTGTCAGGAGTCCTGTACATGTATCTGTGTACCATGTGTCACTACACAAGTTGTCAGGAGTCCTGTACATGTATCTGTGTACCATGTGTCACTACACAAGTTGTCAGGAGTCCTGTACATGTATCTGTGTACCATGTGTCACTACACAAGTTGTCAGGAGTCCTGTACATGTATCTGTGTACCATGTGTCACTACACAAGTTGTCAGGAGTCCTGTACATGTATCTGTGTACCATGTGTCACTACACAAGTTGTCAGGAGTCCTGTACATGTACTGTGTAGTGACACATGGTACACTACACAAGTTGTCAGGAGTCCTGTACATGTACTGTGTAGTGACACATGGTACACTACACAGTACTGGACTATGTGATGAAAGAGACTGATTCCATCAGTAGGATTGACCTCTGACCCTCCTGAACCTTCCCTTTAAAGATGGCCGACTCCCGGTTTGACATCATCCCCCATCCCCCATAGCACAAAGCACCCAAAACTAAATCTCTGTTTTAAGGTGTTGCTTAATGTTTTGAATTGTATAGAGCACAGCAGGGATGAGGTATTTTTTGGCTTACACAGAAGTCCCTGCACTTCCTGGTTCTTACTGTACAGTATGTGTAAAGGTTACACAGAAGTCCCTGCACTTCCTGGTTCTTACTGTACATGTAAAGGTTACACAGAAGTCCCTGCACTTCCTGGTTCTTACTGTACAGTACGTGTAAAGGTTACACAGAAGTCCCTGCACTTCCTGGTTCTTACTGTACAGTATGTGTAAAGGTTACACAGAAGTCCCTGCACTTCCTGGTTCTTACTGTACAGTACGTGTAAAGGTTACACAGAAGTCCCTGCACTTCCTGGTTCTTACTGTACAGTACGTGTAAAGGTTACACAGAAGTCCCTGCACTTCCTGGTTCTTACTGTACAGTATGTGTAAAGGTTACACAGAAGTCCCTGCACTTCCTGGTTCTTACTGTACAGTATGTGTAAAGGTTACACAGAAGTCCCTGCACTTCCTGGTTCTTACTGTACAGTATGTGTAAAGGTTACACAGAAGTCCCTGCACTTCCTGGTTCTTACTGTACAGTATGTGTAAAGGTTACACAGAAGTCCCTGCACTTCCTGGTTCTTACTGTACAGTATGTGTAAAGGTTACACAGAAGTCCCTGCACTTCCTGGTTCTTACTGTACAGTATGTGTAAAGGTTACACAGAAGTCCCTGCACTTCCTGGTTCTTACTGTACAGTATGTGTAAAGGTTACACAGAAGTCCCTGCACTTCCTGGTTCTTACTGTACAGTATGTGTAAAGGTTACACAGAAGTCCCTGCACTTCCTGGTTCTTACTGTACAGTATGTGTAAAGGTTACACAGAAGTCCCTGCACTTCCTGGTTCTTACTGTACAGTATGTGTTAAGGTTACACAGAAGTCCCTGCACTTCCTGGTTCTTACTGTACAGTATGTGTAAAGGTTACACAGAAGTCCCTGCACTTCCTGGTTCTTACTGTACAGTATGTGTAAAGGTTACACAGAAGTCCCTGCACTTCCTGGTTCTTACTGTACAGTATGTGTAAAGGTTACACAGAAGTCCCTGCACTTCCTGGTTCTTACTGTACAGTATGTGTAAAGGTTACACAGAAGTCCCTGCACTTCCTGGTTCTTACTGTACGTGTAAAGGTTACACAGAAGTCCCTGCACTTCCTGGTTCTTACTGTGTAAAGGTTAATGGGATTTTTGTATGGGAATTCCGGTTAAATGCATGAAATAAGCTCTGTGGTTAAGAAAAGATGATGAAACAGGGAAGGTTGTGTTCAGCAAGATCATCTTGACAAATGAGGACCACTTTTATGATGTTTCAAGGCTAAATGCATTTTGTTGATTTTCAGAAAACACTTCAAAAGTCATAAAAGGGGCTCATTTGTGACGATGATCTTGCTGAACACAAACGTCACTGTTTCACAAACTATTTCTTAGCTTATTTCATGCATTGAACCTAAATGCTCTATACAAAGCTCATTGATTTTGACATGTAAGAGCAGGAAGTCCTGACATCCAGGTGTTGTGGACTCATTACTGCGGTACAAGCAGCTAGCCATGCCACTTACTTTCACTAAAGAATGATCCATTCCAAAATACTATATATTCCTTTTTGGGAAAAACATATAACATTACGTTTGTTATTTAATATATATGCAACGCGTCGGCCGCTCAGAGGAGCGAGCCTCCGTCGTATGCGTGCTACCAGGTGAGCCACCATGATTAGCTGCGACTTTTGCTGTCAATAAGTTTGTCACATTATTCAAATGCTGGATAACAAAACTCTTCAAATACAAGAATCTCTTGAGTAAAAACAACCAATTACAGTAGAATCCAAGATAGTAAGGTACAGTATCCCTTTAAACATTTGATTCAAAATGTTCAACTCTCTGATGGAGGAAGAGGAAGTGATGTCAGCCCAGGTCGCTACAGGACCATCTTTATGCATCTGGTCCATTTCAGTGAAACAAACGTGTTGACAGACGACAGAATAACACCATGACTGGCACGCAGACAACCCACACACACACACACACACACACACACACACACACACACACACACACACACACACACACACACACACACACACGACGACTTCCCATCCACGCAATACTGACCAGCTCACTCTCATAGTAATTGTCCCAGGGGAGTTTGTGCGATTTCTTTGTCATCTGGAAGCAAGGCAGAGTGGGTTAAGAAGATGTGGAAATTGACAACACACACTAACCACTAACACACACACACACACACACACACACACACACACACACACACACACACACACACGCACACACACACACACACAGAGTTGTGATAATTGAATCCACTACACCGTGACCTAATCGCAGACGGCGTTTGGCAACTGGTTTGAATTGTGGAGACCAAGAGACAATGTTGTTTGTGAAAACCTTATGTTTATGCTATGCACCCTAGAACTCCAGAGAGACAGACAGACAGGCAGACAGACAGACAGGCAGACAGACAGACAGACAGGAAAAATGGCAGACAGACAGACAGACAGACAGACAGACAGACAGACAGATAGACAGATAGACAGACCAACCAAATCCACCTCAGAGAGGAGATAACTAAATATTGATAATCGTTTTGCTCCTTTGTGACACCATGTGTGGGTGCTAGGATTTAGATTGTGAGTGTGAGTGTGTGTGTGTGCGCGTGTGTGTGTGTGTGTGTGTGTGTGTGTGTGTGTGTGTGTGTGTGTGTGTGTGTGTGTGTGTGTTGGACGCATGCCTGCTGTTTGTCAGAGACACACACACACATGCACACACACACGACCGCCGGCGCCCTCGGCACGCGAGCGAGTCAGCAGGCAGATTAACTGTGGACTCCTGCTGTTGCCATGGAAACAGAGCAGCATGGTAACAGGCGTGGAGGTTTTGTTGTTGTCGTGAGGATTAAGGAGGAGAAAAAACTCTTTCTTTATTGGGGAAGCCAAAAAGAGAACAAAGAGCTCCGCCTCCCCAGCGTCCGGCCAGAGAGGAAGAGGCAATTTGAATGCACACACACACCAGCCGCCAACGCAAACAGATGCACTGGAAAAGATACACACGTTTTTTTGGGGACACACACACAACACACACACACACACACACACACACACAACACACACACACACACAGCAAGTGACATTTTGGGCTGATGCAATCAACACTTTGGAGTGCTGAGAGGTGCTCCAGTTATGAGAAATGAGCCAATAAGAGCCAAGGAGAGAGAGAGAGAGCAAGAGAGAGAGATAGAGAGAGAGAGAGAGAGAGAGAGAGAGAGCAAGAGAGAGAGAGAGAGAGAGAAATTGTCTCTCATAATCTTCAGTGTATCATCCATCATACACACAGCGCCTCTGCATTTCTTTAGGCAAAATAAGTCACATCTGCCTGAATTTGGGACAGAAGTTCACCATTTCCAACAGAGGGAAAGAGTCTTGTTCTATTGTACTGAATATCATGATGCAAGGGATGTACTCTAGTAAAATTTATGTTGACTTTTTTGAGTTGGATGATTATGAGGAACTGGAGTTGTGTTTTAATTGATTTATAACACAACAAAACGACACACTGTACATATCATGGGTGATGACATTATGGAATCGGTTCAGAAATATGAGGGAGATGCATTTATTTTGTCGTTTTGCGCATTGAATCCCTGTGTGTGGTGTACTGTGTGTGTGTGTGTGTGTGTGTGTGTGTGTGTGTGTGTGTGTACAGTATGTGTGTGTGTACCTGGTTGAGGTAGTGGTACTCTTCAGGTTTGAGCAGGTGGAAGGCCTTCCTCTCTTCTTCGCTGGCTCCTGCCAACAGGTAGTAGAATACATGGTAGTTCCTACACACGCACGCACGCGCACGCGCACGCGCACGCACACGCACACACACACACACACGCGCACACACACACACACACACACACACACACACACACACACACACACGTTAGAAGGTAGGATTCTACAGCAGAAAGACAGCAGAAGACGTGCTGTATTGATTTCTTGAACGTAGCACTGAATCATTTGAAATGGTCTCAGAGGAGGCGGGGCCAGCAGCTCTCTAATGTGGTGGTGCTGCTGAAACGACACGTCCGGAGGACAGCGAGACTCCCGTCAAGGCTGAGGCGTACGTCCACAACCCAAACCTGCCATATGGAACAAACACCTGCGACCCGACGGGCTCGTGTTTCAAGTCAAACAAAAGCAGCAGTGTGCCGGGCGGGCTGGAGGTAACCACTTGTGATTAGCCGTGACAAAGGCTGGAGCTCCGGCCAGCGCTGACATGTCATTCTATTACTGCTGGAAGGCAGCTCGCTCTCCACAGACAGACGCTCGATGCAGTGCACGCTGCGGTTACGTTGTTCACTCTTTTTGGAAATGTATCTGCATTAAACTCCTGGGACCCGGCAGGAAAAAAATGCTTTTAGAATGTTTTCTTCTCTTGGTTGAAAAGAAACAAGAAAAACAAATGTTGCAGTGACCCCCCCCAAATATATATATATATAAATCAATCAATCAATCAATCAATCAATAAATCTCTGTATATTAACCTTGTTATTCTGTAGTGTTGATCTAGCTGCATTATTGACATGGTATACTCCAGCTAGGACACTGAGGTCTGTTGACCAGATGCCCGTTGATGTCCTGAGTTTGACATAGAAAAACAGAGGCGAGCTTTTGCAGGCTGCCCTGTTCTGTTCCCTGGTGATGATGATGATGATGATGAAGGTGTTGATGGTGCTGATGATGGTGGTGATGATGATGATGATGATGAGTGATGGTGACTCTGACATGGTAGTTTATTTTGCTATGGATGACACAGTTCCTACTACTACTACTACTAACACTAATGAAGCATGGTTAATAAGCAGGATAACAGTGTTCTGCTGGAACCTCTACATTAGGGCTGCACGATATTGGAAAAAACTGACATTGCGATATTCCCCGCCCATGCGATATATATTGCGATATGAAAAAATACAGATTTTCACCAGATTACCAGAATAGCTCTATTTGAAAGAAAATAATATTTCTAGAATGATTGGGATGATTTTGTAGAGGAGTCCATCTGATTTTGGAGGGGAAATTAGGTATTTTAATGTTTCTCAACCACTGGGCTGTGACAGGCCTCAGAGCGTCATCTATCAGGGTGCATACACATTTTGACCAATGGATTTCCATGACTTACATACATGAAAAAGTGAGTTATGACATTCTACTTTAAAATGTCACTAGCCTATACTTCACTTAGTGTAATGCAGCCTTTAAAACCAGGGAAAGACAACATGTATGCTGTATCACCATATTACCATCCAACATCTAAGATCATATAGTCTCAAATCACAATATGGATATAAATTTGATATATTGCCCACCCCTAATATTGAGTGCCAGAATCTACCTCCCAATGATGCTATTTGCAGAAAAACATTAGATTTAATTGATTATAATCACTGCTTTCAACTTCTTTCGTTCTAACGTTTCAAGAAATCAACAATGAAACACCGCTGCCACTTCACACATGGTTACTTCACACACTTGGTCTGACCCCCCTCCAGAAACTACCAAGTGGTACGCTCCGCATTTGGGGAGTTCCGGTTTTTGAGCGCACGCAGGGCAGTACAGAGACGAGGATTCACATGCAGCCGACCGGTGACAAACAATTCATTCGTGAAAAGTAATAAATATATATTTAATTGCCCAGCTATGTCTATTGTCTTTTTATTTTCACCGACATGTTTTGTGTAAATGAGTCGCTATGTATGATTACCTCTACCGTAACGTTACTGCTATCATCTGATGCATCATCAGACTGAGGGGGAGAGAGAGCTGCGGTGATACACGGACAACTTCTCAGTAATCACTTTAGCCTTCGTGTCATAAGTTGCGGTCTTGCTTTTTGGTGTTTCAAGAGTAAATATCTCCACTCCACGGACATGTTGAGTTACAGCAGCCAGCCTGCTGTATGCAAGCTGTGGACAAGTCCGCCTCGCAATCACATCGTTTACAGACAGGCTACTGTCAGCAACGCAACATAAGCAAAAACAATTCAATTTTGCTCTCTGTGCATGTTTGTTGTGTTGAAGCTAAGCATTAAATGAGTGAGTACAGTAGCGGGGCGTCTCTCTCCTTTGAGAGAGCCTGCATTTCACTCAGTAGGCTACCCCTAAAGTGAGAGTTTATCAAGCAACATGACGAGTTAATTTGCTTTTGACATCGCACGTCCTGCGATGTGACTATCGCGCATGCGCACATCGCAATGTCGATGTGTAAACGATATATCGTGCAGCCCTACTCTACATGTAAAAGGCTGAAGCATGGCTGCTGGTTGAGAAGGCTTGTGCACTCAGGTCATGTGACCCTGGCATCTTGAAAGCCTTAAGCCCGACACGCACAGGGAGCCAATCTTGAGGCTCGTCATTTGACGCGCGTCAATTTCTGCCCCTATAGCGCACTGCAAGGGTCAGATCTGAAATGAATACACCACAGAATGACAGAACCATCACTATTTGGGGGAAAAGGTCACTAATTTATATATAATCAGGCACAATTGACCGAGTAAAAAAAAGTTGTTTTTGAGCCCCTGTCATAAGCCTCTTCTAAACATGAACTGATTATAACCGTAGAATCAGGTCTGACTATCCGCCACAGTGACCCTGTTAGTCATGACTCAATAAACTGCTTAATCACTTTCTAAACATGGGGAGAAGCTCCGGCGCGGTTTGGAGCACAGTGCCGCTGCCTGGCTACTGCAGAGGAAAGGTAGGCTACAGAATAGGCTACAATTCTCCTCTGGATCAAACTATATGTTTTGAATGAATTTATTCCTCTAGTATTCTTCTCAGAGATCGACTTTGCAGCGGGAAATATAGCCTTTTGTTCGGCACGTCATTCTGGGCAAGCTTGAGATAGAGGCTGTTGGATCATCCTACCTGTCTGTCGTGCAGAGGGGGAGAGAAAAAAGGCAGCGCTGCGGGGGGAATTATGCAATTCTGTCCAAACATATTCTAATTTCATCATGACATCCAGGGATAGGCTATGTTTTGCTAGCCGATGTGTCTAGAACATTATTCTCATGTTGTAGTTTTGCTAGTGTAGCGTATTAATGCCTGTATTTAAACTGCCGTGAGATCTGTTTGAGGAGCACTTAGCGAGACAGAGACGGGGATGGAAGTGGGCAGAGAGGGAGGAGGGGAGCTCAGAGGCTTTGGTCGCTGCTGGAACCTCATTTGACGCTCGAAAATCATAACAGGTTTGGAGTACGAGCGTCAAGGCAGTTTGACGAGCGTCAAAACGCTCTTGGTGCGTGTTCGGCCGTTTAAAACAATGGGTGGGCTTCCAAACACTGGGATCCCCCCCCCCCCCACACACACACACACACACACACCGGTCTGAGCTGCCTGGGAGGTCATCCCCTGGCCTGTCTTTAGTTTCCACCCTATCAATATGGCCGCCAGGGCCTGTCATCAGGATGAAATTGAAACCTCTGGCCAATCAGGGTTAGGAGGATTAGGTGACCAGGAGAGGGGTTTCTCCCCCCCCCCCTCACAAAGCTATATGCTGCTGGGATCTGCTCACTTTTTCACTGCCGCCTGGGAGAGGTGAGTGATATGGGGCAGGGGTGCAGGAGATGAGAGAGAGAGACACAGAGAGAGTGAGACAGACAGAGAGAGAAAAAGACAGAGAGAGAGAGACAGAGACAAAGAGAGAGACAGAGAGTGAGACAGACAGAGAGAGAGACAGACAGACAGAGAGACACAGAGAGAGAGACACACACACACACACAGAGAGAGAGACAGAGAGAGAGACAGACAGAGAGACACAGAGAGAGAGAGACACACACACACAGAGAGAGACAGAGAGTGAGACAGACCGAGAGAGAGACAGACAGAGACAGAGAGAGAGAGAGAGAGAGACACACACACACACACACACAGAGAGAGAGACAGAGAGTGAGACAGAGAGTGAGACAGACAGAGAGAGAGACAGAGAGAGAGACAGAGAGAGAGAGAGACAGAGAGTGAGACAGACCGAGAGAGAGACAGAGAGACACAGAGAGAGAGACAGAGAGCCTGTGTGCACTGTCTGAGATGAATGATTTGGGGATGTGGATAGCTGGAGGTGGTGTGTGTGTGTGTGTGTGTGTGTGTGTGTGTGTGTGTGTGTGTGTGTGTTTTATTTAGACAGGGGAGCCTCACTGAGAGCAATGCTCTCTTTTTCAGGAGTGCCAGTGTGTGTGTGTGTGTGTGTGTGTGTGTGTGTGTGTGTGTGTGTGTGTGTGTGTGTGTTTCAGACAGTGTTTCTATGACACTATCTGTATACTGACTCATTGTTCATTAGACACAAGCCTGTCCTGTGTACATTTTGACCGACCTGTGAGGGAAAGCAGAGAGTTTGTGCGTTGGACTGAGCGACGAGCGGTTGAGAAATATGGCCGACAGCATTCTACATGACACCTGATATTTCCTCAGCTGGCAGAGGAAGTGAAGGCTGTCCAGGTGTTGAGTTTCTCACACACACACACACACCATGTGAGTGCAGCGATATGGATTTGACATCATAGCTCTTATAGAGAGGGGGGGGTCCTTATGGATTCACATTTCTGAATAGAGAGCCAAAGTGGAACGTCACTTCCTGCTTCAGCACTGTACCAGAGATTTTCATCCACCATTTATTTTCCCATAACGGTACAGAAACAGAGAGATCACATAACATTTTACTCTGGCCAAAACGTAAAAGAAATGCGGGTTTGAAGAAATGTTCTATGGTCTCTCCCGATTAAAGCGTTAGCTGAACATTTGGTTTGAACCAGTAAAACTCTTTTTATAAGGATTTTACGAAATGTCTATGGGAAAATAAATGGCGGATGAAAATCTCTGGTACAGTGCTGAAGCAGGAAGTAGCAGGCGCGTAGCCACGGGTGTGCTAGGGTGTGCCAATGCCACCCAGACAGGCCGCTGGCACACCCAAAAAAAATGGGGTAAAAAAGGTTTTTTGTTTTGTCTGCAAAACACATCAACGCTGTCATGCACTGTGTCCAACTTATCCTATGTGCGAATAGAAATCACGCTCCGCTGACCTATGTGCCCCGGAGCATCATGGGAATAGTTAAGCTGTCGTCCACGTAAAGTAAACAAATGCACGCACAGCTGTAGCAGCAGCAGCAGCCCAAATCAAGAAGACATGAAACAAAGCTCGCTTTTAAGCTTTTTCGGCAAAGGCAAGAAACGTCGCTTTGACGACGAGGAAGAAGATGACTCGTTGTCACCCTCCCCCTCAACAAGTGCGGATTGTAGTGCACCCTTCCCGCACCTGTATTGGTGGTGTACAGTGGAGAAGAGACAGATGATTATGAAGAAGATGATGCAGCCGAAACAATGACGTTAACAGCGGGGAACGCAGCCAACAACACACTGGAGGTTTGTGCAGAGCCAGAGGACACTGAGAACGTTACAGATCTCTCTGCAGTAGACGAACCTTCATGCCAACCAAATTTGCGTTCTTTCCCGACTAGAACACTCATTGGAAAAAGTAGGTGAGACTTTTTTGAGATACTAAACAAAGTGGTTTTACATGTTGCCAAAAAATACAATTTAATTGACTGCTTCTACCTGCTAATAATGAGTGTGAAAAGGAGCAAACAACACACAAATATTCCTCTAAATCTGGTTTGAAAAGACCCAAATTTTTTTTGCCGGCGGCCTTATGGCCGCCGCCAAATGGTCCGCCCCCTGGCATACCCTGGCTTTCTGTGGCACACCCAATGAGCCAAGTCTGGCTACGCTACTGGGAAGTAGGCGGTAACTTTGCCTCTCTATGGGGATGACTGATGGCTAATGGTACTGTAGACTGTAGGGTAGGTCGGGCAGTGAGCTTGTGATTACACAAGTGGTTCCCAAACTGGGGTTCGGGGACCACCGGCGGTCCTCTACAGGGTCCCAGTGGGCTCCTAGCAAAATGAAGAATCATTTGATGTCACTGCTATTTAATGACCTTTAAGTTTACCAGCAGCATAACTAACTATTGTTACCATCTCCACTGTCCTCTCCCAACATACAGTTTTGTAATTCTGCATCATGTCATATCATATAACAAAAATCTTGCGAGATATGGGCTCCCTTAGACGTGTAACGTATAATATATATATATATATATATATATATATATATATATATATATATATATACAGTATATATATTATACATATATGCTTATAAGGGAAAAATGTTGGAAACCTCTGGGTTTAAAAGCCTTAAAAGTCGTTATATAAGGATTTTTCTAAATGTCTATGGAGAAATGAATAGGGGAACTCTCTTCCTTGGCAAGAAATGTCATGTGACTGTTCAGCTCTATAGCATCCCAAGTATAGCCCAGTATTCTGTCACTGGTATCAGCATGTGTGGTGGTGACTCACCTCTCATTGTGCTCCTGGTACACCAGACGGGACTTCTCTAGGAGGTACTTCTCCACGTACGCTCTGAACACACACAAAGACACGCACAAAGACACGCACACACACGCACACACACGCACACACACGCACACACAGTTCCAATGCAAAGTTGACAAAGAAATTCCTCTAAAGTAACACTACAACAGTGAGTGAGTGAGTGAGTGAGTGAGCGTGTGTGTGTGTGTGTGTGTGAGTGAGTGAGTGTGAGTGAGTGTGTGTGTGTTTGAGTGAGTATGTGTGTGTGTGTGTGTGTGTGTGTGTGTGTGTGTGTGTGTGTGTGTGTGTGTGTGTGTGCGTGCGTGCGTGCATGCGTGTGTGTGTGTGTGTGAGAGTGAGTGTGTGTCTGAGTGAGTGAGTGAGTGTGTGTCTGAGTGAGTGAGTGAGTGAGTGAGTGAGTGAGTGAGTGAGTGAGAGAGTGAGTGAGCGAGCGAGCGCGTGTGCATTGATGCGTGCGTGCGTCTCACCCCCGCACGGTGCCACTCTGCTGGTAGTTGACCTGGATGAACTTGCCGAAGCGGCTGGAGTTGTTGTTGTGGGCCGTCTTGGCGTTCCCGAAGGCCTGGAGGGAAATAGAGATGAAACATTAAGACTCACCTCCAGCTCATCATCTCAGCACACACAGATACAGAACTTAGAAAACATTCAAGAAGAACATGTCTGCAGAACAAACACGTGAAAGGAGACCTCTATAATGCTCATACAAAATATGCTGTTGGCTGTTTTTCTTTCTCTTGCTCTCTTAACATTGACTATAACAGAAAAGCCATACAAACGACAAAACACAGCAAACTGCAAAAGAAGCGTTTCAGCTTTACATTCAAACCTACAGGGTCTTAAACTCGCACGTATACACAGACGTGCACAAAACTTTACGACGGGAACTGAACTCTGAACTGAAGTGAAGAAGGTGTTCGGTGCAGAGGGAAGGGCCACCAATCACAGCCCTGTAAGAGGTCATGGGGCTTGGAGAGCGCACGCACGCACGCACGCACGCACGCACGCCGACCATGTACTAAACTGCCACATTCTTATCTGTGCAAATACATTTGGGAAGTGAAAACACACACACACACACACACACACACAAACTAACTGTGGGAGTCTGAGCGTGTCTGTGCGAACACACACACGCTAACACACACATGCCCACACAGTCACGCACGCACGCACACACGCAGTCATTGAATTGGAGTCATTGAATCTCTGGTACAGTGCTGAAGCAGGAAGGGACGTTCACTTTGGCTCTCTATGGAAACCAGGATTGGCATCAGTTCACTTTCAATTGACTCAATCCAAAATGTAAATGGATTGAGCTCAAGATTTGCACTTTTGGAGGAAGAAATGCTTCCTGAATGTGATGCAAGTGAAAGTGAAATGAGCCCGAGTCTGGTAGCAAACTGTCAACAACAATCACACCCACACCGGATAGAGAGAGAGAGAGAGAGAGAGAGAGAGAGAAAGAGAGAGAGAGAGAGAGAGAAAAGAGAGAGTGAGAGAGAAGAGAGTGAGAGAGAGAGAGAGAGAGAGAGAGAAAGAGAGAGAGAGAGAGAGAGAAAAGAGAGAGTGAGAGAGAGAGAGAGAGAGAGAGAGAGAGTGAGAGAGAGAGAGAGAGAGAGAGAGAAAAGAGAGAGTGAGAGAGAGAGAGAGAGAGAGAGAGAGAAAAGAGAGAGAGAGAGAGGTGCAACTGTACTGTGTGTGTGTGCGTGTGCGTGTGTGTGTGTGTGTGTGTGCGTGCGTGCGTGCGTGCGTGTGTGTGTGTGTGTGCGCACGTGTGTGTGCGCACGTGTGTGTGTGTGTGTGTGTGTGTGTGTGTGTGGACAGTGCATGCGTTTCCAAATTATATTTATTTTACATATTTAATAGCTTGTAAAGAAAATATCATCAAGGGCATCATGAAAAGTCCCATTTCCATCATGGTCCTTGATATTTTTGCAGCCAAGCAAAGTGATGACAGGCAACAGAACATACAAGCCCAATTATGATTTACTGTAAACTTGACAGTAAATATGATTTACTGTAAACTTTACAGTAAATCATAATTTGACTGAGCAAGCATAGAAGCATAATGTGAGAACAGGATATACAGCATGAGCCAGTCCCAGACAGCTATCATTATGATGTGAGCTGTCCTGTCAATTTCCAATTTGAATTGAGTCAATAAAAACTGAATTAACCCAACAACCTGCCTGCACACCCTGTAGTACCATACACAGGCCAAAAATAGCAAACTCCCACGTAGGGCTGCACGATTATGGCAAAAATCATAAACACGATTATTTTTGACTGATACTGAGATCACGATTATTTAACCGATGCGATTACTTTGGTAAAATCATGCATTTATTTAACTTGAAAAAACTACCTTCCAGACTTCAGAGTGACAGCAAATATCACGTCGCACAAAGTGAGAGACTGAATTGAAATTGAGATTAAAATGAGATTAACTGCAGCACAGCCCTACTCCCACGTGTTGAAAACACAACAGCATCCATTAGCACAAATCAAAGCTGCAGTGCTGCCTGCCTCAGACTGTATGTTGAAGCTGATGCTAGACTCAGCCTGTATGTTGAAGCTGATGCTAGACTCAGCCTGTATGTTGAAGCTGATGCTAGACTCAGACTGTATGTTGAAGCTGATGCTAGACTCAGACTGTATGTTGAAGCTGATGCTAGACTCAGAGTGTATGTTGAAGCTGATGCTAGACTCAGACTGTATGTTGAAGCTGATGCTAGACTCAGAGTGTATGTTGAAGCTGATGCTAGACTCAGACTGTATGTTGAAGCTGATGCTAGACTCAGACTGTATGTTGAAGCTGATGCTAGACTCAGACTGTATGTTGAAGCTGATGCTAGACTCAGACTGTATGTTGAAGCTGATGCTAGACTCAGACTGTATGTTGAAGCTGATGCTAGACTCAGCCTGTATGTTGAAGCTGATGCTAGACTCAGAGTGTATGTTGAAGCTGATGCTAGACTCAGACTGTATGTTGAAGCTGATGCTAGACTCAGACTGTATGTTGAAGCTGATGCTAGACTCAGACTGTATGTTGAAGCTGATGCTAGACTCAGAGTGTATGTTGAAGCTGATGCTAGACTCAGACTGTATGTTGAAGCTGATGCTAGACTCAGACTGTATGTTGAAGCTGATGCTAGACTCAGACTGTATGTTGAAGCTGATGCTAGACTCAGAGTGTATGTTGAAGCTGATGCTAGACTCAGCCTGTATGTTGAAGCTGATGCTAGACTCAGACTGTATGTTGAAGCTGATGCTAGACTCAGACTGTATGTTGAAGCTGATGCTAGACTCAGACTGTATGTTGAAGCTGATGCTAGACTCAGACTGTATGTTGAAGCTGATGCTAGACTCAGAGTGTATGTTGAAGCTGATGCTAGACTCAGAGTGTATGTTGAAGCTGATGCTAGACTCAGACTGTATGTTGAAGCTGATGCTAGACTCAGACTGTATGTTGAAGCTGATGCTAGACTCAGACTGTATGTTGAAGCTGATGCTAGACTCAGAGTGTATGTTGAAGCTGATGCTAGACTCAGACTGTATGTTGAAGCTGATGCTAGACTCAGACTGTATGTTGAAGCTGATGCTAGACTCAGACTGTATGTTGAAGCTGATGCTAGACTCAGAGTGTATGTTGAAGCTGATGCTAGACTCAGACTGTATGTTGAAGCTGATGCTAGACTCAGACTGTATGTTGAAGCTGATGCTAGACTCAGACTGTATGTTGAAGCTGATGCTAGACTCAGACTGTATGTTGAAGCTGATGCTAGACTCAGCCTGTATGTTGAAGCTGATGCTAGACTCAGACTGTATGTTGAAGCTGATGCTAGACTCAGACTGTATGTTGAAGCTGATGCTAGACTCAGACTGTATGTTGAAGCTGATGCTAGACTCAGACTGTATGTTGAAGCTGATGCTAGACTCAGCCTGTATGTTGAAGCTGATGCTAGACTCAGCCTGTATGGTGAAGCTGATGCTAGACTCAGACTGTATGTTGAAGCTGATGCTAGACTCAGCCTGTATGTTGAAGCTGATGCTAGACTCAGAGTGTATGTTGAAGCTGATGCTAGACTCAGCCTGTATGTTGAAGCTGATGCTAGACTCAGCCTGTATGTTGAAGCTGATGCTAGACTCAGCCTGTATGTTGAAGCTGATGCTAGACTCAGACTGTATGTTGAAGCTGATGCTAGACTCAGAGTGTATGTTGAAGCTGATGCTAGACTCAGCCTGTATGTTGAAGCTGATGCTAGACTCAGCCTGTATGTTGAAGCTGATGCTAGACTCAGACTGTATGTTGAAGCTGATGCTAGACTCAGCCTGTATGTTGAAGCTGATGCTAGACTCAGCCTGTATGTTGAAGCTGATGCTAGACTCAGACTGTATGTTGAAGCTGATGCTAGACTCAGCCTGTATGTTGAAGCTGATGCTAGACTCAGACTGTATGTTGAAGCTGATGCTAGACTCAGCCTGTATGTTGAAGCTGATGCTAGACTCAGCCTGTATGTTGAAGCTGATGCTAGACTCAGAGTGTATGTTGAAGCTGATGCTAGACTCAGCCTGTATGTTGAAGCTGATGCTAGACTCAGACTGTATGTTGAAGCTGATGCTAGACTCAGCCTGTATGTTGAAGCTGATGCTAGACTCAGAGTGTATGTTGAAGCTGATGCTAGACTCAGAGTGTATGTTGAAGCTGATGCTAGACTCAGTCTGTATGTTGAAGCTGATGCTAGACTCAGACTGTATGTTGAAGCTGATGCTAGACTCAGACTGTATGTTGAAGCTGATGCTAGACTCAGCCTGTATGTTGAAGCTGATGCTAGACTCAGACTGTATGTTGAAGCTGATGCTAGACTCAGACTGTATGTTGAAGCTGATGCTAGACTCAGACTGTATGTTGAAGCTGATGCTAGACTCAGACTGTATGTTGAAGCTGATGCTAGACTCAGCCTGTATGTTGAAGCTGATGCTAGACTCAGCCTGTATGGTGAAGCTGATGCTAGACTCAGACTGTATGTTGAAGCTGATGCTAGACTCAGCCTGTATGTTGAAGCTGATGCTAGACTCAGTGTATGTTGAAGCTGATGCTAGACTCAGCCTGTATGTTGAAGCTGATGCTAGACTCAGCCTGTATGTTGAAGCTGATGCTAGACTCAGCCTGTATGTTGAAGCTGATGCTAGACTCAGACTGTATGTTGAAGCTGATGCTAGACTCAGAGTGTATGTTGAAGCTGATGCTAGACTCAGCCTGTATGTTGAAGCTGATGCTAGACTCAGCCTGTATGTTGAAGCTGATGCTAGACTCAGACTGTATGTTGAAGCTGATGCTAGACTCAGAGTGTATGTTGAAGCTGATGCTAGACTCAGCCTGTATGTTGAAGCTGATGCTAGACTCAGCCTGTATGTTGAAGCTGATGCTAGACTCAGACTGTATGTTGAAGCTGATGCTAGACTCAGCCTGTATGTTGAAGCTGATGCTAGACTCAGCCTGTATGTTGAAGCTGATGCTAGACTCAGACTGTATGTTGAAGCTGATGCTAGACTCAGCCTGTATGTTGAAGCTGATGCTAGACTCAGACTGTATGTTGAAGCTGATGCTAGACTCAGCCTGTATGTTGAAGCTGATGCTAGACTCAGCCTGTATGTTGAAGCTGATGCTAGACTCAGAGTGTATGTTGAAGCTGATGCTAGACTCAGCCTGTATGTTGAAGCTGATGCTAGACTCAGACTGTATGTTGAAGCTGATGCTAGACTCAGCCTGTATGTTGAAGCTGATGCTAGACTCAGAGTGTATGTTGAAGCTGATGCTAGACTCAGAGTGTATGTTGAAGCTGATGCTAGACTCAGTCTGTATGTTGAAGCTGATGCTAGACTCAGCCTGTATGTTGAAGCTGATGCTAGACTCAGAGTGTATGTTGAAGCTGATGCTAGACTCAGCCTGTATGTTGAAGCTGATGCTAGACTCAGACTGTATGTTGAAGCTGATGCTAGACTCAGCCTGTATGTTGAAGCTGATGCTAGACTCAGAGTGTATGTTGAAGCTGATGCTAGACTCAGAGTGTATGTTGAAGCTGATGCTAGACTCAGCCTGTATGTTGAAGCTGATGCTAGACTCAGCCTGTATGTTGAAGCTGATGCTAGACTCAGAGTGTATGTTGAAGCTGATGCTAGACTCAGCCTGTATGTTGAAGCTGATGCTAGACTCAGACTGTATGTTGAAGCTGATGCTAGACTCAGCCTGTATGTTGAAGCTGATGCTAGACTCAGACTGTATGTTGAAGCTGATGCTAGACTCAGACTGTATGTTGAAGCTGATGCTAGACTCAGCCTGTATGTTGAAGCTGATGCTAGACTCAGACTGTATGTTGAAGCTGATGCTAGACTCAGAGTGTATGTTGAAGCTGATGCTAGACTCAGCCTGTATGTTGAAGCTGATGCTAGACTCAGCCTGTATGTTGAAGCTGATGCTAGACTCAGCCTGTATGTTGAAGCTGATGCTAGACTCAGCCTGTATGTTGAAGCTGATGCTAGACTCAGACTGTATGTTGAAGCTGATGCTAGACTCAGCCTGTATGTTGAAGCTGATGCTAGACTCAGACTGTATGTTGAAGCTGATGCTAGACTCAGCCTGTATGTTGAAGCTGATGCTAGACTCAGACTGTATGTTGAAGCTGATGCTAGACTCAGACTGTATGTTGAAGCTGATGCTAGACTCAGCCTGTATGTTGAAGCTGATGCTAGACTCAGACTGTATGTTGAAGCTGATGCTAGACTCAGAGTGTATGTTGAAGCTGATGCTAGACTCAGCCTGTATGTTGAAGCTGATGCTAGACTCAGACTGTATGTTGAAGCTGATGCTAGACTCAGAGTGTATGTTGAAGCTGATGCTAGACTCAGAGTGTATGTTGAAGCTGATGCTAGACTCAGAGTGTATGTTGAAGCTGATGCTAGACTCAGAGTGTATGTTGAAGCTGATGCTAGACTCAGAGTGTATGTTGAAGCTGATGCTAGACTCAGAGTGTATGTTGAAGCTGATGCTAGACTCAGAGTGTATGTTGAAGCTGATGCTAGACTCAGAGTGTATGTTGAAGCTGATGCTAGACTCAGCCTGTATGTTGAAGCTGATGCTAGACTCAGACTGTATGTTGAAGCTGATGCTAGACTCAGCCTGTATGTTGAAGCTGATGCTAGACTCAGACTGTATGTTGAAGCTGATGCTAGACTCAGAGTGTATGTTGAAGCTGATGCTAGACTCAGAGTGTATGTTGAAGCTGATGCTAGACTCAGAGTGTATGTTGAAGCTGATGCTAGACTCAGAGTGTATGTTGAAGCTGATGCTAGACTCAGACTGTATGTTGAAGCTGATGCTAGACTCAGAGTGTATGGTGAAGCTGATGCTAGACTCAGAGTGTATGTTGAAGCTGATGCTAGACTCAGACTGTATGTTGAAGCTGATGCTAGACTCAGACTGTATGTTGAAGCTGATGCTAGACTCAGACTGTATGTTGAAGGTGATGCTAGACTCAGAGTGTATGTTGAAGCTGATGCTAGACTCAGAGTGTATGTTGAAGCTGATGCTAGACTCAGAGTGTATGTTGAAGCTGATGCTAGACTCAGACTGTATGTTGAAGCTGATGCTAGACTCAGAGTGTATGTTGAAGCTGATGCTAGACTCAGACTGTATGTTGAAGCTGATGCTAGACTCAGAGTGTATGTTGAAGCTGATGCTAGACTCAGAGTGTATGTTGAAGCTGATGCTAGACTCAGAGTGTATGTTGAAGCTGATGCTAGACTCAGACTGTATGTTGAAGCTGATGCTAGACTCAGAGTGTATGTTGAAGCTGATGCTAGACTCAGAGTGTATGTTGAAGCTGATGCTAGACTCAGAGTGTATGTTGAAGCTGATGCTAGACTCAGAGTGTATGTTGAAGCTGATGCTAGACTCAGACTGTATGTTGAAGCTGATGCTAGACTCAGAGTGTATGTTGAAGCTGATGCTAGACTCAGAGTGTATGTTGAAGCTGATGCTAGACTCAGACTGTATGTTGAAGCTGATGCTAGACTCAGAGTGTATGTTGAAGCTGATGCTAGACTCAGAGTGTATGTTGAAGCTGATGCTAGACTCAGACTGTATGTTGAAGCTGATGCGTGCGTTGACCCTAAGGCCTAATCTGTGGAAACGTGTGTGCTGCCATGTACAGTGTGGCTCCACATTAGCGTACTGCGTGGGTACGATGTTAGCCCCTGTGGGCACATTAGCGTACTGCGTGGGTACGATGTTAGCCCCTGTGGGCACATTAGCGTACTGCGTGGGTACGATGTTAGCCCCTGTGGGCACATTAGCGTACTGCGTGGGTACGATGTTAGCCCCTGTGGGCTTTTCCACTCTGTCACATTATGTTAGCCAGCTATGCCGTATGGTGCAGCAGAAACGCCCCATTCAGCCTCAAAGGCAGCAAACAGCTGCACTGCTATTTAAAAAAAGGGGGGTTTAGCGAGTTAAGCATTGAGGGGAGGGGGACAAGTCAGATGATAGCCTGTTCATTACTGTAGAATGTCAAGACCGTCCACAATGCGAGGCTAATGCTAGCCTGTTAATTAGCATGTCAAGACCTTCATCAATGCAAGGCTAACACAGGCTCATTATATTAACGCTAACAACCTGCAGCTCTCTTCTTCTTCTTGAGGGCAGGCACTGATACCCCAGAGAATATCCCTCTTTTTCACAGCTCAATGTTGGCAGAGTTCACACATCACTGGAGCTAGCTCAAAGTTCAGCTAGCACAGATCAAAATGAACTAGTTGATTTTCATAGTTCACAATTTTGAAATTTGAACTAAGTTCAGAGTCCCAAAAAATTAGCAGTATTTTTTTTTTTTACAAAGTGGGCTGTTCAGGTTAATTGGCTCTCCTTTCTCCCGAGTTTAGTTCTGAAAATCAACCTTAACCCCCCCCCCCAGATTTCTGGCAAAACAGTAATGTACTTGATTTGAAAACTCTGCAGGCAAGATGGCCGCCTATACTCCCTTGTACCCTGACAGAATTCCTAGCCGATAAACTAACATAACTTGGCCAATAAGTATGTAACATACAAAATAAAACAAACAGTAATGTCTTCATTTGATGTAGAATGCAGAGGACATGTAACTCGTTCGTTAAACTCGCATTCCAGGAATATTGTATTTACTGTGCTGCTCTAAAGATAACGCAACTGGCGCGTGCCTCAGACAGCCTGTTCGTCCTGGAACCCACTCGCTTTGCGCCAGAACACAATCGATTTGGGTGTGGAACACGCCAGGATTGGCCAACAACCAAACGCCAGTGTCCAGAACTGTCAAATCAAATCATCGACAGAGACGCTATGACCCGCCTCCCAATCCCCCTTTCTTTTTTTTTCATGACAGTGCATCAACGTGGCTATATTATAAATATAGCCACGTTATAAACAACTAACCAACGCTGGAAACGGTTTTGCCCGAAATGGTTAAAAGTTATATAAATTTGGTCATTCAGTGGTGTTTTACTGCCATGTAACATAACTAACTAGCTGCCAACAT
>NC_139636.1:1675906-1705906 GCF_964638095.1 Poromitra crassiceps
GTCATAATTACTTCACCGCATATGGAGAGAGAGAAGCATGTATCAGCGAGGGTACAGAGGGAAATAAAACACTGAGAAATCACTGTGGGAACGATGAGGTGGCTTTGTAGAGACGGTATAAATGAAATTGTCGCATCATTTGAAAAACACAGAGGCGGGAATTGAGAAGTAAAAGGTGCCTCATCTCATCCATCACGTCCGAAAGGTCGAGAGGGGTCAGAAAGAAAGATGGCCGCTCCAGTCAGAACAGCAGGGTCCCTCTCCTGGTCTGCTGCTATGGGCTGAGCGATCATGGCTACAACGAGCGGGCCACCTCACATCACCCCCGGCCTCTCCCCACTGGATCCTATCAGCGCTGCACATCTCCCAGCTCTCCCACACAAAGAGCCTTTCAACACCACCCACACCATCTAACATACAACATGTCTCCAGAGCCTTTCAACACCACCCACACCATCTAATAGGGGTGGGAGAAAAAATCGATTCACCTAAGTATCGCGATTTTTAATGTCACGATTTTTTGAATCGATCTTTTATTCCAGAATCGATAATCGCAAAAAAAAAAAAAAAAATTGTGCCGGCAGTCAGGCCACTCACTGAACAGCAGGCCAGGCGCTGCCTACTGGTTTACTAGTGGTTTTATTACTTTATTAGTTAGTCTGAAGTAATAATTACACTTCAGGGTTAAAGTGGGTGCATCTCATTGTAAAATTGGACTTGGCCCAAATTGGGCTTCAAACGGCCCAAATTGGGCTTCAAACGACCCAAATTGAGCTTCAAACGGCCCAAATTGGGCTTCAAACTACCCACATTGAGCTTCAAACGGCCCAAATTGGGCTTCAAACGGCCCAAATTTCACGCGCGTCGGCCCATATCAGCCTGGCCTGCTTGGTATCTAATGCCCGGCCTGAATTATGATCCCAGTCCGCCCCTGTTTTTAACTATATCGCCCAGCCCTACTCATGATACAGTCTCTAGTGTATGATTCAACTTTTCCCATGTTCTAATCTAGTGTAAAAAAGCAAACAAACTGAAAAAAGAAAAGAAAAAAAGAAACAAAAATCGCAATAAATCGTAATATCGAATCGCAATAATCGTAGAATCGCAATACTTAAGAATCGCAATATATATCGAATCGGCACCCAAGTATCGTGATAGTATCGAATCGGGAGATAAGTGAATCGGCACAGCCCTACCATCTAACATACAACATGTCTCCACACAAAGAGCCTTTCAACACCACCCACACCATCTAACATACAACATGTCTCCAGAGCCTTTCAACACCACCCACACCATCTAACATACAACATGTCTCCACACAAAGAGCCTTTCAACACCACCCACACCATCTAACATACAACATGTCTCCAGAGCCTTTCAACACCACCCACACCATCTAACATACAACATGTCTCCACACAAAGAGCCTTTCAACACCACCCACACCATCTAACATACAACATGTCTCCACACAAAGAGCCTTTCAACACCACCCACACCATCTAACATACAACATGTCTCCAGAGCCTTTCAACACCACCCACACCATCTAACATACAACATGTCTCCACACAAAGAGCCTTTCAACACCACCCACACCATCTTCTCACCTTCCACCCCACATGCAGAGAGACCACTCTCTCCCACGGAGGGATTTCACACAGACACTGAGACACATTCGCATGCTTTCCCATTAAGGTGCTGCTGGATGAGGTGTGGCTAACGTGGGCTAGCATCGCCCTACAGTTATTCTCCATAACATGTTAGCATTCCGAGGCTAACGTGGGCTAGCATCGCCCTACAGTTATTCTCCATAACATGTTAGCATTCCGAGGCTAACGTGGGCTAGCATCGCCCTACAGTTATTCTCCATAACATGTTAGCATTCCGAGGCTAACGTGGGCTAGCATCGCCCTACAGTTATTCTCCATAACATGTTAGCATTCCGAGGCTAACGTGGGCTAGCATCGCCCTACAGTTATTCTCCATAACATGTTAGCATTCCGAGGCTAACGTGGGCTAGCATCGCCCTACAGTTATTCTCCATAACATGTTAGCATTCCGAGGCTAACGTGGGCTAGCATCGCCCTACAGTTATTCTCCATAACATGTTAGCATTCCGAGGCTAACGTGGGCTAGCAGGGCCCCCGGTTATTCTTCATAACATGTTAGCATTCCAAGGTGATCATTTCTCACCATTTTACAGTCTGCTGACGGCGACGACAGCGCGGGTATGTTGGAGTCAGCAAAGCTAACATTGCGACAGTCCAACAAAAACACCACGCCGATGTTTGGGTTGAGCCTAAAAATAAGCGCGTTGGGTGGGAGTCGGTTAGCGGGGTACAGTCAGAAATGAAGCCTCGATAAGGTGACAGATTCAATTAAATCTACAGTTTAGGGATGATGTGGTCAGAGGGAATTACAGTATAATGATTGAACAGGTGGTTCAGTGTTGCTCAAAGACACGTGCAGGGCTGATGATGGACACTGGATGTGGTCGGATTCAAACCGGTGACCTCTCAGTTACAGGAAACCACACCCCAATAATGGTGCCATGTGTGAATGAGTAATATTTGGTAAAGATGATAAGAATGATATGGTTATTGGCTGAGCGGATGGTGGACAGAGGTGAGGTTGAAATATGTGGTAGGTGGCTTGTATCCAGACAACGGTTGCCAAGAGGGTAGAAAATGGAAAACATGGGCAGGGAGTGGGACACTGAATGAGTAACTCTCTCCCCTCCCTCAACTCTATGCCCTTGAGCAAGGCAGAATGCTTTAGTGGAGCCCGCTCAATAGAACTGGGCACTGGGCAAAATCCCAGTCAATGAGTGTGTGTGTGTGTGTGTGTGCCTGTATGAGTGTGATGCAGGCTTTGGTGAGAAAGAGGATGCATTGCTGCATTTTTCAGAATTTAGCACAGCATACGATATTTTCTGATATCACACAAAAGTCTGCCACGATATGATTTTGATTAAATTCAGGGGTCTGCGATTAATATGAGATGATATATGCCCATTTAACACAATCAGCTACAAAATGCAATACCTCATCAAATGGCGATTAAGACTTTTTAATAGTTTTTATTATGGGCCTTAATTTTCCCTAAATTGATTTATCAACTTTTAATACTTTGCAAGACCCTGCGGAGACCCTGGGTACTGATCACTACAAGACCCTGCGGAGACCCTGGGTACTGATCACTACAAGACCCTGCGGAGACCCTGGGTACTGATCACTACAAGACCCTGCGGAGACCCTGGGTACTGATCACTACAAGACCCTGCGGAGACCCTGGGTACTGATCACTACAAGACCCTGCGGAGACCCTGGGTACTGATCACTACAAGACCCTGCGGAGACCCTGGGTACTGATCACTACATCTACCTTCCTCAGCAGAGTGTTAAATAATAATAATGAATAATGAATAAGGATGGGTCAGAGCACCTTATAATACATAAGAGGCCGTGCAGCTTTCATCCAATCAGAATAGCTTTCCATATTTAGGTCAAGGGTCTCTCTCTGTACTCACTCCCTCCTCTCAAAGAGCTTTAAGATGTATGAGATGCACCTGGCAGACTTATCGCCATTTTAGCTAATTAGCCCAGTTTGGCCACGCCCACGTCCCAAACCCCTATTTCACATTGTCCAAAAAATAAAAAATAAAAATAAATAACCCAGGCTTTTAACAGAGAGTCACCTTACCGTTCATAACTCACTAAAATGCCAGGTCGAGAGCCAAAATGGCAGGCGGGTCTGGGGGAATTATCGTCCGATCTCTCCGCTCACCGATGGGTGTTGTGTTACGAAAGCGCCGGGGGAGGAAGGCCGGGGAAGTTGAATTAGTGCTCGGTCTGAGCTAAGCTGATTCAATAAAGGGAGCGTGGCATTCCTCCCGTCTCGTCTTATCTCTGTCCATCGGGGGAAGGAAACTTCGGACAGAGGAGGAGACCACCTGAAGCTAGATGCTCTGGCCTTCCTGTGAGACTGACCTCTCAGAGGAGACCACCTGAAGCTAGATGCTCTGGCCTTCCTGTGAGACTGCCCTCTCAGAGGAGGAGACCACCTGAAGCTTGATGCTCTGGCCTTCCTGTGAGACTGCCCTCTCAGAGGAGGAGACCACCTGAAGCTTGATGCTCTGGCCTTCCTGTGAGACTGCCCTCTCAGAGGAGACCACCTGAAGCTTGATGCTCTGGCCTTCCTGTGAGGCTGCCCTCTCAGAGGAGACCACCTGAAGCTTGATGCTCTGGCCTTCCTGTGAGGCTGCCCTCTCAGAGGAGACCACCTGAAGCTTGATGCTCTGGCCTTCCTGTGAGACTGACCTCTCAGAGGAGACCACCTGAAGCTTGATGCTCTGGCCTTCCTGTGAGACTGGCCTCTCAGAGGAGACCACCTGAAGCTTGATGCTCTGGCCTTCCTGTGAGACTGCTCTCTCAGAGGAGGAGACCACCTGAAGCTAGATGCTCTGGCCTTCCTGTGAGACTGACCTCTCAGAGGAGGAGACCACCTGAAGCTAGATGCTCTGGCCTTCCTGTGAGACTGACCTCTCAGAGGAGGAGACCACCTGAAGCTAGATGCTCTGGCCTTCCTGTGAGACTTCCCTCTCAGAGGAGACCACCTGAAGCTAGATGCTCTGGCCTTCCTGTGAGACTGCTCTCTCAGAGGAGACCACCTGAAGCTAGATGCTCTGGCCTTCCTGTGAGACTGACCTCTCAGAGGAGACCACCTGAAGCTAGATGCTCTGGCCTTCCTGTGAGACTGACCTCTCAGAGGAGACCACCTGAAGCTAGATGCTCTGGCCTTCCTGTGAGACTGCCCTCTCAGAGGAGACCACCTGAAGCTAGATGCTCTGGCCTTCCTGTGAGACTGACCTCTCAGAGGAGACCACCTGAAGCTAGATGCTCTGGCCTTCCTGTGAGACTGCCCTCTCAGAGGAGACCACCTGAAGCTTGATGCTCTGGCCTTCCTGTGAGACTGCCCTCTCAGAGGAGGAGACCACCTGAAGCTTGATGCTCTGGCCTTCCTGTGAGACTGACCTCTCAGAGGAGACCACCTGAAGCTTGATGCTCTGGCCTTCCTGTGAGGCTGACCTCTCAGAGGAGACCACCTGAAGCTAGATGCTCTGGCCTTCCTGTGAGGCTGACCTCTCAGAGGAGGAGACCACCTGAAGCTAGATGCTCTGGCCTTCCTGTGAGGCTGACCTCTCAGAGGAGACCACCTGAAGCTAGATGCTCTGGCCTTCCTGTGAGACTGACCTCTCAGAGGAGACCACCTGAAGCTAGATGCTCTGGCCTTCCTGTGAGACTGACCTCTCAGAGGAGACCACCTGAAGCTAGATGCTCTGGCCTTCCTGTGAGACTGCCCTCTCAGAGGAGACCACCTGAAGCTAGATGCTCTGGCCTTCCTGTGAGGCTGACCTCTCAGAGGAGACCACCTGAAGCTAGATGCTCTGGCCTTCCTGTGAGGCTGACCTCTCAGAGGAGACCACCTGAAGCTAGATGCTCTGGCCTTCCTGTGAGGCTGACCTCTCAGAGGAGACCACCTGAAGCTAGATGCTCTGGCCTTCCTGTGAGACTGACCTCTCAGAGGAGACCACCTGAAGCTAGATGCTCTGGCCTTCCTGTGAGACTGACCTCTCAGAGGAGACCACCTGAAGCTAGATGCTCTGGCCTTCCTGTGAGACTGACCTCCTATTCCCCCTCTCCCCCAACCTGCATCTCTGCCAGGCTCTTCTAGGCCTCTATCTTCCTCTCCTGTGCCTCTCTCTCTACTCTACTCTCAACCTGCATCTCTCCCACTTTGGTGCTTCGATATCGTCACTATCTCCTTCTCCTTCTTTTCATGGTTCGGGGCTTTTGCTTTGGCCGGTGGTAGCAGCAGCAGCTCGACCTATTTTTACATCAGGCGGCATGTACGGCGCCAATGTGAACATTACAGGCCACTGGAGCACACACCGCATGTAATCCCAAAACCAACACACACACACACACACACACACACACACACACACACACACACACACACACACAACCCCACTCAGATCCTCAGTGTTGCTTTAAAGCCGCACACACCATAAAAAACAGGCTGTGCCACAAGATCTGTAGCATTAGCCTATTTCACATCCACACCCAAATCACCCATTTTGTGTCTAAAAGGCAGGAAGTAAAGCAGGTGTAACTAGTACACTAATGGGGGTTTCCAACTTCCAATCCATTTAGGTGTTCCAGTGCCGCCTGGGGCTCTAATGATTTAATGAATGTCTTACTTGCACCCGTTTTACTTCCTGCCTTTTAGACACAAAATGGGTGATTTGGGTGCGATGTGAAAT
Organism: Poromitra crassiceps; assembly: GCF_964638095.1. NCBI lineage: Eukaryota > Metazoa > Chordata > Actinopteri > Beryciformes > Melamphaidae > Poromitra > Poromitra crassiceps. The sequence goes on from NC_139636.1 coordinate 1,682,238, forward strand.
AGGCAAATCTCCCCGACCGCTGTGAAAGATGAGATGAAATGCCGTCTCAGTGTATCTGTGTGACGCATACTGGCTGAAAACAAATATCGCCCTGACTGAAACACGGTAGAGAGGCGGGACATAGCGTGTGGATGACATTGGCCAATCATGGTGGTTGAATGCTGCGAATCCCACTCGGTGGATTGATGGATACCACCAGATTTGGGGGCGGAGCAAGCCCGCACTGCTCCACGATTTTCAGACGGCAGCCCGTCTTTATTGTCACACGAACACACTACAACACATGCATGAACACACTACAACACATGCATGCGGCCACAACACACACTCATGCTGACGGTGGCCGGTGAAATATGTCCTCTGCATTTGACCCATCCAGGCTTGTCCTTTCCTCCAGGGGGGCAGGCCAGGAGCAGTGGTCGCTATTTCTTTCCAGCGCCCGGGGACCATCATTGGACCATCATTGGACCAACTTTAGATGTTGTCGTCACTGGTCGGATGACGATCTTCTGCATGTTTTTAGTGGGGGGTTATGTACGGAGGAACCCCCTGGGGGGTACGGGGAGAACATGCAAACTCCACACAGAAAGGCCCTTTCGACGAGATAGCCCACCTGGGCAGTAGGCAGTGAAGATATGGGGGGGGTCACAACTCCAGCGCCCACAGCGTCCCAGGTGGGAATCGAACCCAGGACCTTCGAGCTGTGAGGCGACAGCGCTTACCACTGCACCACTGTACCCCCGTACTCCGCAGCTCCGCTGGACAAATCTGAAACGTCCCGGTCATGTTTCAGTAACAGTCATGTACCAACACAATATAATGTAATTACAGGCCTGTGTAGTGTGTAGTGTAGTGTGTAGTGTGTATAGGGGTGGGAATCGCTGAGTAGCTCACGATACGATATCGTCACGATACTTGGCCCTCGATAACGATATTATCACGATACAGCGATACTGCGATAATCGATATATTGGAAGACGATACATCACGATACCTGTGTAACTGAAGAGAAAAAAATACCCCTAAAAGGCAAGAAGCAGGTATTATGTATTTATTAGCAGAATTGACATGAACTCTCTCAGAGTTCACTCACTCACTCATACCATTTTTGATACCACGGAGGAAAAGTTACACATTAAGTCTTTTTATTATTATTATTAAAACAAGAAAACCTATATAACCTACCTACCTATATAATTTCTAAAAGTAGATATTAATGATCAAACATTTCCATTCATGTAGCCTACAGTATTTGTTTTTGTTTCAACTACAAACATAAATAAACGTCAACTTGAAACTATGTTTGAACTACCACACACAGCATAATATTTTAGCCTGTTTATTTAAAAAAAAAAAAAAAAAAAAAAAAATTTAAAATAAACATATCGATACTTGGTGCCAGTGTATCGATAACGTATCGCAAGTGGAAATATCGCGATACCGTGAGTATCGATATTTTGTCCCACCCCTAAGTGTGTAGTGTAGTGTGTAGTGTGTAGTGTAGTGTGTAGTGTGTAGTGTAGTGTAGTGTAGTGTGTAGTGTGTAGTGTGTAGTCGCTGGCTGGCTCACTGAACAAGCCTCGGGTGTCTGCCTCTGGGCAGACTGCAGTTTCCAAGCTGAAGCAGAGTGCTGCCTGCCGGCTGTGGTAAAGAGCCACGGTAAATAACGATATTCCTGGAATGTGAGTTAACGAGCCACTTATTAAATGAAGACATTGCTGTTTGTTTTATTTTGTATGTTACTGTACATACTTATTGGCCAAGTATATTAACATTTATGGGCTTAGAACAGTCTGCCCAGGTTACAGGCACAAGCAGCCATCTTGCCTGCTAAGAAATTTATCCTAGCCTGAAAACTGATTGACAGCTGTCATGGGGTGATACGATTGGTTGAAATGGCGGGGTAGACATTTGATAGCACTACCTGACATCAGCAAACTGTAGATGACTGTTATGAATGAACTCTTTATAAATGAACTTTTGATGTGAAAAATGGGAAACAACCCAAGAAATTTGATTTGTATGCATACATTGTTAAATACTAATAGGTGCACTGTATAAGCATTTGATTTGTATGCATACATTGTTAAATACTAATAGGTGCACTGTATAAGCAGGGATATGATCTAAAATTTGTCATTTCAGCTCGACTTTAAGAAAACAAGTGTGTGTCGTGATACACAAGTGCAGTGATAGCGTGATTTACATCATTTGTTTACTGGGACTAATCGGCTCACAGCAATATTTTGATTATAACGTTGGTTCAAGGTATGGCATTTTTTTTCTAATAGCCCCTTTTCCATGGATTAATTTGAAAATGACTCTAAACTAGAACAAGAAAGGAATGGAAGTGCTTTCTTGTCTGCATCTGGTGATGATGAGGACATGCAGTTTGAGAGACAGAGGAAAAACATGGTTACAGACAGTACAACTCCAAATAAACCAATAGATTGAGCAGAAATCTTGGTGTATTAACCAGGTTATGCTTACTCTGATTATGACTTGACTGACTCTGATTTAGATCATCAAATAAAAGGTATTTTATTTACATGCCAGTTTCAATAGTCTGAGATTTGCCTTAATTGGGCGAATATGTAATGATTTCTGTTAGTGTGCAGTGCCCAATGGCACATTGTGATGAAAGGATGATTAGTATTTCCATGTGTGTGTGTGTATTCTTAAGAGCCACTGAAACAAGGAGCCACATGTTTTTAAATGTACAAGAACAAAGCTATTTCAAAGACTCATGTGTTTTACATTATAAGGAAAGTGCACCACACATTGTTGTACATCTAGCTTGCTGAGTGAGGTCCAGTCCTCTATCCCCCCTCCATGACCTCCGCCCCAAGGGTGCTACCATGGAGGATGGAAGTGGGAGTGGGCCGTGGGGAGGGTCTTGTGTTTAGTGTTTTAATGGGAGGAAGCAGTAAACACTCTAGACAGCAGCAGACCCTCCTTATTAAAACGCCTTAAAAGGGATTTTTACGGAAGTCAGAGCTCCACAGACATTCCGGCGCACTTTTTTTTTGTGCCATTTGTTTACAAGGTGGACAAGCTGCTAAAAGGCTGCGGGAGGCGGGTGGACATGGAGGGAGAACCCGGGGTCACCTGGAGGAGGAAGCTTCTCTGTGGGACGACTTCACCCCTGTACTGTCTGGAGGGCAGGAGAAGTGAGATCTGCCTGCGTTATAAGCCTCATCTCCATTTCACTACTAAACCCTCCAAACTGGGACAGTTGGCGCTCGTGGAAAACGACTCTCCCGCTTCTCCATTATTTAGGCAAGGATTTCATCTTCTCTCCTCCTCTCTCCTCTCTCCTTCTCTCTCCTCCTCCTCCTCCTCTCTCCCTGCACATGCTTCTCTCTCTCCTCCTCCTCCTTCTCTCTCCTCCTCCTCCTCCTCTCTCCCTGCACATGCTTCTCTCTCTCCTCCTCCTCCTTCTCTCTCCTCCTCCTCCTCCTCTCTCCCTGCACATGCTTCTCTCTCTCCTCCTCTCTCCTCCTCTCTCCCTGCACATGCTTCTCTCTCTCCTCCTCCTCCTTCTCTCTCCTCCTCCTTCTCTCTCCTCCTCCTCCTCCTCTCTCCCTGCACATGCTTCTCTCTCTCCTCCTCCTCCTTCTCTCTCCTCCTCCTCCTCCTCTCTCCCTGCACATGCTTCTCTCTCTCCTCCTCCTCCTTCTCTCTCCTCTCTCCTCCTCTCTCCCTGCACATGCTTCTCTCTCTCCTCCTCCTCCTCCTTCTCTCTCCTCCTCCTCCTCCTCTCTCCCTGCACATGCTTCTCTCTCTCCTCCTCCTCCTCCTCCTCCTTCTCTCTCCTCTCTCCTCCTCTCTCCCTGCACATGCTTCTCTCTCTCCTCCTCCTCCTTCTCTCTCCTCCTCCTCCTCCTCTCTCCTCCTCTCTCCTCCTCTCTCCTCCTCTCTCCCTGCACATGCTTCTCTCTCTCCTCCTCTCTCCCTGCACATGCTTCTTGCTTCTCTCTCTACTCCTCCTCCTTCTCTCTCCCTGCACGCTTCTCTCCCTCTCATCCACCCTGCCAACGCCGCCCCCCATTCCATTTCATCTCCATCCCCCATGTGGCCCTGGAGCGGTGCCTGAGCCCGGCAGAGGGGCGGGTGGGGGCGGGGCTGGGGGCGGGGCTGGGGGGTGTAGATCTGAGGCAGAGAACCTTGATCCTCTCTCTGCGGGGCGACGCTGCATCAGGCAGGACGGAGGCAGAAGACACACTAGCCGTGTTTCCATTCAGCTTTTGCGCCAATTCTAAGCAAACTTTTGAAAAGTCCACAATCATACAATTCTAAACGGCTGTTAAACGAATGAGGTTGTGTGGAAGTAGGGTGTGTGTAGATGGAGAGAGCTACTACTTGCCATAGTAGGAGAAGTAATTATGATGTCATGTAATCTGCTGGTGGCTGTATTTCTTTCTCTCTGTCGGTGATAAGAGTAAATAAATATCACAGGAGAAATGGTCATTCTTCCACGCTCGTCATATACAGTAACTGGGAAGAGGGTGGCACAAAACAGTTGTGGGAGGAGTCACCGTGCAAAAGGCATTTAGGGACAGACGGTCTTTGGCTGCAACACTTCAGGATCCAGAACATTTAATCTGCTGCAGGATTTGTGGGCCGTTTGGGCTCGGTCACATTGCAGCAAAGCTGACAAGCTGCCAGCTGTCCACAACACACCACGTGTGCACCTTAACTCCTTATTTGAAAAAGTCAAAAAGCACCTCAAGGCAAAAAGCACCTCAAGCGAGCGTTTTTTCTTCTTCTGAATTTGGACATTTCCAAATGCGATACTTCAAAACGTGCATCAAAACATGTTGATGGAAACCCGACTACTGAGTGGTGAGTTTCAATGATACAGCAGGTCCAGCATATCTGACAGCAGCAGGATCAGCCTGCTACAGTGATGTGCCATCATCACACTCACTCCAACCAAACACTACACAAGCTCCTTTTACACACGACTTCAAGCTGCTGTAGTGTTTGATTAGAATCAACAGCTCCACACTCTTGGCTCATAGGATTGCAAACTACTATACTATAGTAGCACTATAGAGCCACTGCAGCCAATCCCCTCCAAAACACTGTTGATAGAGCGGAATGCTCACCAGCTAATACCAAACCCCTCATGTTATTTGCAAATGACTGCTTGCAAAATCTTTCTTTTTCACCTGCAAAGCATGCGGTGAAAAGCCTGACTTGGCTACATGTGTATATTAGCACCATGAGAGGTCTACCACATCATAAGAGAGTCTACGACAGCCATGCTGTTACACTCAATTAGATAACACTTATGATCAATGGGGGGAAATGGAATCATTGCAGGAGCAGCAGAGAACAGGAGAGAGATAGACAGGGTGTTGGGTATCGCAAAATTGTTTAGAGCACAAGGCCACATACATGCAAGGGCAAAAAGGGCCATCGCTTTATTGACATCATGAAGAGCAATTTTTAATGTAGATGTGTGTTAAAATGAGCCAAAGACACATCCTTTGCATAGAGCAGCTACATTAAACTGAGACCACTGACGGTTTTAAAGCAACTGACAGTAGCAGGCTGCTAGCAGGGCACTGTCATGGTGGCCTTAGGGATCTCAGGGCATCACGGGCCAGTGGGAGGGGCAACGGGGCCATGGCCTCCATGTTATTCCCACCCTGGATGAGAATAGAACAGATATGAGTGTATTGAAGCTACTGTAACACTAAACAAATGAAAACCACAGAATGAATGGCAGCAGGATTGATCATTTCCAACATTGTTTTGTGATAAAATATGATTTGGTTCCGTATTGTCTAAGTGGGAGTGAAAGCTACATTTGGACTGGTCTTTTTTGATACAGCCTTGTGCAAACTTATAGTCATAATAATCATGAAGTTAAACTATATCTCATTTTAGGGCTGGGCGATATAAATCGATTTTATTATTGGTTGGAATTTGTGATGTGGACAAATGAAAATGGAGATTGACTTGAACCTGGCTAAGTACAGCAGACATCACTCTCTGTCAATCAAGGCCGGTTCCCTGAGCTTCCACAGGTGATGAAAACACCCACTGAGATGTCCTGTGGCATCCCATATGACAAGAAGACATTACAGATGTGCTGCTGTTTCATATGTTTTTCATACATTTAGTTTGTTTTTAAGAAGAAAAAAATATATCAGAATTGTAAATCGGAGGTGTGGAAAAAAATCGTTTATTTTTATGTTTAGGCCATATCGCCCGGCCCTACGTCATTTTGCTTTGGACCACCTGGAACCCAATCAAGGACCCCTGGGGGCCTATCGACCTCATTTTGAGAACTACTGTATAGAACGGGCGTCTATGGCAACTAGCTTTACTTGCGTCATCCACAGGAAGAGGAGGAGGGAGGGATTTATGGGATCAGCAGGCGAGGAAAAGCTACAATAGAGTGTTTGTAGCAGATGAAAGAGAACAGAAGAGAAAAGGGGAGCTGGTAAATAAACCATCGGACAGAGCAGGACATGTGTGAATTGATGGCATAGAAGCATACGTGAACACTCAGACAAACGGGCCAGCTGCAGCATTCTCCTCACCATTGGTTTGAATGGGGACACCTCTGTGGTGAGGTGGGCGTGGGCTTGCAGCTTTGTCAGCATTGAATGCAGCGGTCGTACAGTGCACACACACACACACACACACACACACACATCAAAATGACAAATCCCACGAACGCAACACCTGTTGGGTCGAGGCTGAAAACAGCAGCTCTACAGGGACAAGTTCAAACGCCGACCAGCCGCTCCCCGCCTTTTCATCCGCCCACATGCACCAGGCCAAACTCAATGGTAAAAAATCTGCACCATTCACCGAGTCATTCATTCATTTATCCACAAACAAGACGCTTCCAATGCCCAGTGCCCACTGTCTGAATCTGTCTATATTTCACGTGGCGTTTGAGGAGTCTGCATTGTGCAAGAACAGTTCAACACAGGCCTGTTGGAACCTGATGGACGAGAGTTCACTAAAAAGGTGCCTCTGTTTTGTGAAAACTGACAAAGACGGTGATTAGGACAACCATTGTGTGGAAGGTTTCTCAATGATTCAAGCAAAACAGACACAAACAAAGCAAAAACCAAGTCAATGTGGCCGATGTGCACACAGACCACCAATGATGATTTAATGCCATGTGTGATGTGACGTCTATTAACCAGCGTCTAGACTTGTGCACTGGCAGTGGGTTAGGGTTAGAGTTAGCAGTGGCTACACCCAATCCACGACCCTTTTGACCATAGAAAATGAATGAATAGAGCCGTCATTCCCATTGAAATCTACACTGTTGAACGGTCATTTGTCTGGTACACTATTTGTCTGGCTGCCATAGAATGTTTGATAGCGTTGTCAATGGAAATCAGTGTTGATTAGGCGCATGCGACTCAGAGAGCTTCCAGTTACCATGGCAACATTTGCATGGACATTCCAGTGGCAGTTGTACATGAACATTCTAAATGAGCCTCATATTCTGTCCACACAAGCAGCAGTAAATGTTTGGACAATGTTATTGTAGTTTCATTATTGTAACGACTTAAAATCAACGTTTGACGATTGTAATTTAAACTAGTATACAATGAGGTTTGCATGAGGGGTTGGTTTATGAGGTTTAGCTGATGAGGTTAAACTCATCTTGGGCTTTTTCATCTGCACTTGTACATTTCTTTCTTTGGTAATTATCTTTGATGTATTCTTTTTATGTGAAAATTAGCTAAACATTACCTGACAACTTTAGAAGAATATATATATATATAGTGCATCCCTAGTACACAGTGAATCTATGTTACATGGTTAGAAGGCCCTGTGTTAAATAGATGTACTTTTTCAGTGGATGACACAGATTGGGCAGATTTGAGAGAGTATGAGGAAAATAAGTGGGAGCCTGGGGAGGCGATGTGAGGGATTCAAAGGTGTAATAATTACTGTGCCAGTGAAGTCTGTTTTAACAAGAGGGATTTTACATGTATGCTTCACCACAGCGGGGGGTCTCACCACAAACACGGAGCAGCCACAAGAGACAGCATCCCTGGCTAATGGATTTTGCCTGATTTACTTGAGGCTATCCTCAGAGACGCTAGGAACTAGCTGCTCTGCTATCCATTTTAGCAGGAGGCGTTATTAGCTTGCACAGAGCAGGCTGCTAGATTCTGCACGATGGCCTGAGGCAAAAGCAATCAAGAGACCCACAGGCTAACCTCAGGTTACCCTATGCTAAGCTACGCTGGAAGGCACATACACCATTATAGTGTTGCTGCCGGATGAACTCCTTGTATCTCCAAACTGTCAACTTTTTGGGACCTAAGAAAAGCAGCCTTGTTTTTAGCTTTCAGAGCACCATGCAGTTTTGAGTTGACCAGGGGCCGGTTGCACCAACTGGTCTTAACTATGCCTGGTCGTAACTCCTACGTCGGTCTTAGTTAAGACCATGGATTTACGCCTGTTGCACCAACACGGCTTACTCTGGTCTTAACTACGCTGGTCGTAGCAATGCGCGTTCATGTGAATTGTCGGGGCATGCCCTCTGATTGGCCCACATGTGCCTCGCGCCGTCACCCACTACTGTATGTGCGTCACTACACCCTCCCTCCTCCCACCCCCCTCCTCCTGTGGAAGCCCCGGGGGAAAATGGCGGCGGCGATTAGTGTCAGGGAGTCTGAATGAAATTGAATGTAACGTTCCCAATTCTATGTATTACATTCTAAAAAAGTAACGGCAACATTTGGGAAGGCTAAGCCACACAACTAGTTAGTTATAATCTAACGTCGTGCTTTCAAAGACGGCGAACTGGCGGTGTTACGACGATGACGGTCAAAAAGGTCTCCGCGGAGATCTCTGCTACGCCTCCTCCTGACGAGGCGTAGGAGTTACGCCTGGTCTTAGTGAAAATAAGGCTTAAGTCGTCTTGGTGCAACCGGCGTAGCTGTTAGGTCGTAAAGTTACGACCAACTTAGCTTAAGACCAATGTAAGACCAGTTGGTGCAACCGGCCCCTGGAATGGTAGACTTTTGTCAACCCTGCAGCATCATGTAATCTTTCAGGTGAAGTGAAAACATGGAGATCACCAGAGTTGGACATCAATAGGCTTCCATGCAGGTTTAGCTTGTTGTTAAAAGCAATATTCAATGGACTTAGGTTTGAATAATTATAACGATTGTTTTTCTTGGGCTTTTAGATATAGCCATTGATAGCCAATTTGAAGAGGAGGAATTATACTTCTCCCTTGCCCTATACACCAAAACAGCACTGTACTTATAATTGAGTATAGTATATGCTTACCAGTATATCTGAGGTAATCTGGTAATATTTGAGTAAAATTTTTTGTCTTTGTCACAACATTTTTACATGGATTTAAATTTGTACGGGTGAATTTAATAGAAGCTGACAAAAGTAATATATGACGACGTGGATCCGTTTCCCCAAATCTGGTAACACCGCACTTTTTCAGATCCCATACTCTGTGCAACACTGTGTGTAGCACCGTTGTACACACAATCAAGGCTACCAATTAGGGGAAGGCTAACCTTCCCCAAGAAACACCCAAACAGAGGCAGAAGAGAATTTATTTTCTTTTGAAACTTAAACATACTTTTCAAAGAACGGTTCACAACCACAGGAGGGAGAATGGGTAATACAAATATAGCTAGCACTAATGGAAACAGACGACTGAGTCATTTTGTAGTAGATGCAGCTTAATTGGATTGAATCTGGCATTTGATTGATGACACTCCAGTTAACGGGTTAAAGTGGACGAGGTCACTAAAGGCAGCTCGAGTTCGCTCAATCTTTCCTATTGGCCCAGATGGCTTCATGTCCCGCTAAAGCTCCTAATGTCTTTAAGCGCATCTGCGTCTGATTGGCCTGACACCACGTAAGCAGGCTGAGATTCAATCAGGCCCATTTGGCCTATCAATTTCCTGTCACAAGGCTTTCACTGAAGCTGGTGGGCGGAGCCGGACAGGACAGCTAAGTGGAGGCGTGACTGATGAAGCGATGCTGCCTTTTGGGATGCAGCCCTGCCATCGCTTCAGGACCGACACACTGCCGGGACGCTGAAGCTGTCACGCAAAAATGATGGAATCATGGCCGACTCCTCCCGGCCAGGTCAAAAACTCTCTCCCCCTCAGCAGAACACTGATGTCTGGCGGTACCAGAAGCTCTCGTCAGAGGAACAGCTTGTACCCAACTGCCATCCGCCTCTTCACTGTGACCTGAAAGCCCCCACAAATCAGGACTTGCTCACCTCCCACAGTTGGCGTAAGTAACGGGCTGGGGTCCCCCCACGGAGTTTATCGTACCCCCCCATATGCGACTTTTAAGGACTTTATACTGTATTTTGCACTTCATAATTTGTGATTGTTTTTCTGTATTGATGTGATGCTGCTGCATACTAAGTAAAATTCCTTGTTTGAAATCTGATTACTTACTGTAGCTTAAAGTGAATCTTTCATTTAACCTCAAATATTCCCTGAATACTGATGCGAGCCACCATTATATGTCTGAATACTGCAGACTTTAATTTAGGGTCACTGGACAATAAAAAAAATATATATATATTAAGCATCCTACATTGTAGAGATCTAACATCATGCTACGTCAGAACATATGCCATATTTTCTCTACTTAAAAAGGCACGTTGATTTAATTTCTGACACAATTTCAGTACTGTGAAATTCTGAGAGTCAGGGATAGTCAGTCGAGTTGATCTTCAACTCCACAGAACATCCACCCAATAGAGACACTGCGTAACGCGTCATCATTCAGAAACCACGCCCAAGACGGGGAAAAACAGAACCCCTCTCAAAAAAACAGAACCCCCACTCTTAACTCCTAACTCAATGCGCCGCCTATTTCACATCCCACCTCAAGCAGCCATTTTGTGTCGAAAATGCAGGAAGTAGGCGCATAGGCGCATTAACGCACCCTGGCCAATCATGTAGAAGCAGGCTAACTCAGCATATTCACACACAGAGATAAGACACTGGCACCGCATCCTCACTATCTTCATCAAATCAATGAGAATTGACTGAGAAGCAGGTCTCCTTACTCACATGGATTATTGCTCATCAACGCCTCAACGGGAGAAATCAGCCGTGTGAAACGCGTTTGTTTCATTCATGTCAATTGCACAACAACATCAGCAGCCTCTTGGCGTGTTACACTGCACATTTGGTGGATGTGGAAATCGTCGCCGTCTCCACTCAGACTGACTCTGCAATTCCTACATGAGAGAGTCATTAGAGCATTGTTCACAAAAACGGAGAGCCCACTAGACATAACAACAATAAGCAATTGATACAAATTAAAAGGTTCAGGGCGAGCAAACGATGGCAGATCATTCTCCCGGGCTGCTGTTCAATAGAAAGAAGCAGCAGCGGGAGCTGAAAACTTGGCTGCCGATGGCGCGTTTGAACCTTGTCCAGTTCAACCGTATGACCGGCGAGTGTTCAAGTACACGGTGTACAGCTGTCTGCCGGCATAAACGAACAGTGCACTGAGCTTCCGGAGAGAGGAAAGAGGGAACGCTCAGAGAAAGACTGAACGAGGGGGAGATGAGGATAATCCAGGGAGCAGATGTTTGGGAGCGCTGGAAGAGCGCTGGCTGCCCAAAGGATAGGGATTATAGGGATGGAAGTGCTAACAGGAGCATGCAGGGCCCGAGGTACTGTAGGCCGCGTGATTAGCCAAAGCAAGCCCATGCTAGCTAGCTAGCTAGCACAAGGCCCTCTGAGCTAACGGGGGCGGCTATTGTTAAGCCACATGTAATGAAAGAGAGACCCAATTCTGCTGTTGGAGACAAAGCTAGGATTTAAACTGCATGTGCACAAGGGAAGCCGGGAGACGAAATAGACTATGTAGGAGAAGAGAAAAGTGAGACGATTTTGCAAATCTGCCGTCGGCAGCATACAAACAACAACTGTGGGTTTTTTATTGGTGTCATTACCATCACTATTTTGTAATGGAACAGAAACGACAATAAGGCTGTTACTAGTTGTCAGCTGCAGCGCTGTGTGCACCCAGGACGGTATGTCAACAATATGGTGCCGTCCAGGGTAGGGATGTTCATCAATTATCGAAAATCGATAATCGATCGTTAAGGATTGGAATCGATCCTGTGGCATTTGGATCGATTTTTTAATTATTAAAAAAAAAAAAAAAAAAAAAAAAAAATTTTTTTTTTTGGACTAGGTTTGGGTGGAATTCGTTCCTCCTCGCCCCACTCCATTGCATAGCCGACTAACGTGAGGTGGAGCTTCATATAGTCTCTAGTTTTCTGGCTGGGCACGGGCCTTTGTGCCAACAAAACTGTTTTAAACATGAGAAATTCACACCGGCATGCGCCGGGGACAGCAGTGTTGGAGAGGAGACACATTGAAATAAAGAGTTCATTGAGGAGAACACGTTGTCTTTCGTATTTTCTGCCATAGGCATTCATTTTGTTAAAAAAAAAAAAAAAAAAAAAAAAAAAATATTGAAAATATTGAAAATTTTCTAAGTATTAATAAAATCGATAATCGATAATTGATCGTTAATTCTCACCGATTATCGATTTTGGAAAATTTTCAAAATGAACATCCCTAGTCCAGGGTTAGCGAATAAGGTATAAGGTAGGCGAGAATAAAAATGTGGATCTTGCTGTCAAGGAAGTAAGTTGGAGTGTTCATCTTCCGTATATATGATATTTGTGTGCAGCACGTGACATAGGAGAACGGCAGGATTTGGGGGGGGGGGCGGGTTCTGTTTTCCCCCGTCTTGGGCGTGGTTTCTGAATGATGACGCGCTCTGCAGTGTCTCTATGTTAAGACACTCCAGTATGTGCGGAGGGTGAATGAGAGCATCCAGTGAGGGAAGTGCTCCCTCGTGCCCTCATGCTGTGCAGTCAAGTCACAAAGCCATGCTGATAGCACAGAGCTTATGGATGTCTCATTGTGATTTAAAGAGCAGAGACACACTCAGTCAGGGAGGCAGACTGTATCCACTGTCCCCACGCTGCTGCTGCTGCTGCTGCTGCTGCTGCTAGTGGCAACTGCTAACAGGTTCTGACAGGCACAGGGGATAACAACACCCACACACTCTCTCTGTGTCACACTCACTCACAGAGCAGCGCCCCCCTCATTAAAGTGGGAATAAAAACATATTCTCCACAACACATGTAGACACATCATGCCTCGAGCGTAGGTGCCTTCATGCATGAGTTTCCCATTGAGGTCCGACAACCTCGTCACGGGCCTTAAGGTTTTCATCGGCTCCGTCGAGGTGCGGCGGGTTCATCCAGAGCGGCCCCCCGGTACTGTTACTGTAACTGTGTCCATATGCCAAGGCTACGTGGGATCCAACGCTTTGAGACCGGCTCCTCTCCTCGAGCCCTCACACACATAAACACACACGCATTACTTAAGGAGAGGCAAAAGCCTTTGAACACACACAAAGCAACACACGTTTGAAAGCAGAGGGCCTGGCGCAGCGCGGCAGCTACCTGGAGCCATCCATCTCAGCCACAGGAGACAGGTCTTGTCCCTCAGGGCCTGGCTAAGAGCAGGGGGGGACATCTGGATAGGAACCATCTGGTGAAGGAGCCCGTGTGGCGAACTACTCCAACAGGCCGGTCTGAACTACTCCAACAGGCAGGCCGGTCTGAGAGCCACAGCCAGAACAAAGGCGGGCTGTAATCTGGGCCCCGCAGTGCCCCAGGAGCCCCCGGTCCCTCTGCCTCCAGACGCAGCGCCACACAGCTGGGCTCAGGCTCAGGCTCAGGCTCAGGCTCAGGCTCAGGCTCAGCCAGCCGGACAGACCATTTGAAGCAGTGCACTGTGGATGTCATGCGAGCGGGGGGCCCACCTTGTAGCACACAATGCAAGGGTGGGCCGCCCTTATGGTCCAAAAGTCACAATTCACTCAAGGATATTTAAAGTAAATCACCCAATTCAGCCTTTGAAATAGAGAGGAGGCACAGCAGTGATATGTACGTACAGTTGGCATGTCTTGATGTTTATGGTTATACAGGTGTGTATATGATATGTACGTGTACAGGTGATGTTTACAGTTATATAGGTGCGTAATGGTATATGATAAGAATATTACTTGACACATTATGGAATACACATAATGCCTACAAATGTATGATATTTTCATGCATTTTCTGTACTTTTCTGTATTGTATTGTTTTACTGAAATAATTCAAAGAAAATATATTATTGTCCAAATACTAGCACCTTTTTTCTTCTTTTTTCTTGTTCTTCTTTTGAACAGAACAGGGGGTGGTGGTTTATGCTGTAAGCTGTAGTGGGGAAAATAGAACCCTGTAGGACCAAAACTGATCTAATGCAAAAACGAAATGTTAATTCATTATTTTATGCATGAATTAATTCATTCTCTAGCCGCTTAATCCTTTTCAGGCTCATGGGGGGCTGGAGGAGATGATCCCAGACAACAGAGACAGTTCACTCATTGTGAGCGAAAATTTACTAAGGCGTTTTCGTCACCAAACACATCCTACTAACCCTATTTCTGGTCGCTGAGCACGATGGTGCTGTTGGTTTTTGGATACGCCCCCCAGGAGGCCCAACCCTAACCCTAGCCCTAGCGTTCCGGAGATATCGCCATTCTGAATCCCCATTGTGAGCGAAAATTTACTAAGGTGTTTTCGTCACCAAACACATCCTACTAGATGTATTTCTGGCCGCTGAGCACGATGGTGCTGTTGGTTTTTGGATACGCCCCCCGGAAGTGGGTGAAACTTGAGTTTCAAAGTTTGTCACGTGATTTCTCATAGTGATTCTAAATCCCCATTGTGAGCAAAAATTTACTAAGGTGTTTTCGTCACCAAACACATCCTACTAACCCTATTTCTGGTCGCTGAGCACGATGGTGCTGTTGGGTTTTGGATACGCCCCCCAGGAGGCCCAACCCTAACCCTAGCCCTAGCATTCCGGAGATATCGCCATTCTGAATCCCCATTGTGAGCGAAGATTTACTAAGGTGTTTTCGTCACCAAACACATCCTACTAGATGTATTTCTGGCCGCTGAGCACGATGGTGCTGTTGGTTTTTGGATATGCCCCCTGGAAGTGGGTGAAACTTGAGTTTCAAAGTTTGTCACCTGACTTCTCATAGTGATTCTAAATCCCCAGCGGCAAAATGTCCTCGTCCTAAAACGTCATTCAACACAACACAACAGCCCTTCCTTCAACAGCCAGGTGTCCTATCAAAGTGTCCCCGGGCAAGACACAGCAAGACCCCAGCTTATTTATTGTAGACCATTCTGGGCCAGAGCAAGAGTTTAACACTGCCTAAAATGTAAATCAGAATAACTTTTAAAATGATAGGGGAATCGCATAGGAAGCTAGCCTGATGATGTCAACTCGTCTCGTACACTCATTTCCATCTTCTAGTCTGAGATTGTCTGTTGAGTTATTTCTATGACGATCCCCCCCAGGGGAACTCCAACCAATCACAAGGGACCAAGTCCAACGTATATATCAGCCTGAATCTTACGTTAGTTACTCCAGTTGGGCGAACGTAAAAAAAAAAAAAAAATCTCTGATTTCATTAAATGCCCTCCAAGCAGTGTGCCGTTTGGATTTGTAAGTAATTGGTACTTGTAAATCAACTAGGCATCTCACTCGCTGCACGGCCTCACCCGTCCTGCAGCTCGCATTCGCAGCTCAGCCGGTGTGCGGCCTTGCCCGCAGCTCAGCTGCTGTGTGGTCTTGCCTGCCCTATTGCCGCCTGGCTGCATGCAGCCACTCGCTGCTCATGTAAAAAATAGACCAGACACGGAAACTCTCGCTGCAGGACGCGAGACGGACGCGACGCGCCACAGCCGGTGTATTCGGTCTCCCCTTTTAACAAGGACGCCGAAATGAAGCTGCTTCCGGAACACAACGCTTCCTCAACGGAGATGCTTCTGGTGTGTCCCCGCCGTAAGCACTCCACCCAGCTTCTACAAAACAGACAGGATGACTCACATTCACTTGGTTACACAGGGATGAGGTAAACCTGTCTCTTCCTTCCCGTCCATCTCCCCCTGACATCTTAGTATAGTCTGCTCCAGAGACATGTATAGAAGAGTCTCCCCCTGACATCTTAGTATAGTCTGCTCCAGAGACATGTATAGAAGAGTCTCCCCCTGACATCTTAGTATAGTCTGCTCCAGAGACATGTATAGAAGAGTCTCCCCCTGACATCTTAGTATAGTCTGCTCCAGAGACATGTATAGAAGAGTCTCCCCCTGACATCTTAGTATAGTCTGCTCCAGAGACATGTATAGAAGAGTCTCCCCCTGACATCTTAGTATAGTCTGCTCCAGAGACATGTATAGAAGAGTCTCCCCCTGACATCTTAGTATAGTCTGCTCCAGAGACATGTATAGAAGAGTCGCAACATCTCCATTCACTCCAATAGGTCAGTTTTTTTGACCTCACAAAAGTTCCCGGAAGTAAGGTTCTGGATTAAGCAGCGCTGTCGAGTTGCAGCAAGATGGACCGTTTGTGATGTACTTTAAAAGGGTCAGACGTTTAAAGAATCAAATTGTATATTATCAGCTTTATTTTATGCATTGAAACGTAGCGCGAGACCCCTTCCTGGCTCTTCATTGGCTACATGTGTCACGCATTTTGGACCTCCGCTGGCGCCACTCTCTTACTAGATTGCTCTGGTCTGCTCCAACCCAATGTCAAAAAGCGTATTTTCTTTTTCTTTTCTTGTTTTTGTTCATCCATAAACCCTGACAAACTTCAGGACTTCAGCACAGTGAAAACCCGTAGAGAACCTGAACTGAGAGAGTTAGAAAATGTGCAAGTCATTGTGCAGATTCCCAACTGTTTTTGCATCTGGACCTAAATTGAACCTTAGCCATAGGGTTGTCAAAAGTATTGATAGTATTGATAAGTATCAATAGTAAAAATGTGAAACGGATACAATACTAATTTGCAACAGGTATCGATAGTATCGATAATTATCAATACTAAACATTTTAAACGGCTACAATACTCATTTGCAACAGTATGAATACCAGCAGTGCTTTCTCTTAATGAAAAATCAAACATACTACTAATTTTCCCTGGGTTAGTTTTAATTGTCAGACGCAGAGAATGAACCACCCTATTGATCTACCTCTCACCCAGTAAAATGCCACACCTGATGCTGTCCTGTAGGGGGCGTCAGTCAAACGACGACATTTTAGGAGCTGTAAAGATGACATAATACTGTCCTTGCTGCAGGAGCACCATAAGGACTGGGTTGCATTCAAAGCCAAGGTGACATCAGTGTAATAGTCCATCCAAGTCTCACTTTCCGGTCCATGTCACAATCGAATTGTATGATAAATGACCTCACTTGCTGCCAGACCTGGGTGAAATAATTATTTGAAATAGTACTGAAAGTTTATTTTAGTCAACCGGAAGCCTTTTAGAACAAGTCATCACGAACAGAACAGTATGCATTTTGGCTTTCAGACAACATTCTCTGATTGGATTAATTTGGCCTGGTGGTGCTTAATATCGATGCGTGTGACAAAATACAATCAGTTGGCCCTTTAAACTGGGTAAAACAAATACTGCAAAACAACAGGATTTGCAGCATTTCCATGTGTGCTACTGCACATCCAAGTCTAGTCTGGGATAGTCAGATATTGGATACGATCTGAATACTGAACTGTCTGCTTTTCAGTAGGCTTATATTACACTGAGACAAGTTTAGAGAAAGCAGCAGGTTTTGGTCACCTGACTGCAAAGCAACAACCACACTGCCGGAACCAAACGGCCACAGACGCCTAGTCCTTCCCATCAGCCTGCCAGCTGTCTTCCCGTCATCACTAGTCCACCATACAGTCCTATCTCCATACAGTCCTATCTCCACTGTGTGAGCGCAGCTCCACCATACAG
Source organism: Poromitra crassiceps (assembly GCF_964638095.1). Classification (NCBI taxonomy): domain Eukaryota; kingdom Metazoa; phylum Chordata; class Actinopteri; order Beryciformes; family Melamphaidae; genus Poromitra; species Poromitra crassiceps. The sequence goes on from NC_139636.1 coordinate 1,700,132, forward strand.
TCCTATCTCCACTGTGTGAGCTCAGCTCCACCATACAGTCCTATCTGCACTGTGTGAGCACAGCTCCACCATACAGTCCTATCTGCACTGTGTGAGCGCAGCTCCACCATACAGTCCTATCTCCACTGTGTGAGCGCAGCTCCACCATACAGTCCTATCTCCACTGTGTGAGCGCAGCTCCACCATACAGTCCTATCTCCACTGTGTGAGCACAGCTCCACCATACAGTCCTATCTCCACTGTGTGAGCACAGCTCCACCATACAGTCCTATCTCCACTGTGTGAGCGCAGCTCCACCATACAGTCCTATCTCCACTGTGTGAGCGCAGCTCCACCATACAGTCCTATCTCCACTGTGTGAGCGCAGCTCCACCATACAGTCCTATCTCCACTGTGTGAGCACAGCTCCACCATACAGTCCTATCTCCACTGTGTGAGTGCAGCTCCACCATACAGTCCTATCTCCACTGTGTGAGCACAGCTCCACCATACAGTCCTATCTCCACTGTGTGAGCGCAGCTCCACCATACAGTCCTATCTCCACTGTGTGAGCGCAGCTCCACCATACAGTCCTATCTCCACTGTGTGAGCGCAGCTCCACCATACAGCCCTATCTCCACTGTGTGAGCACAGCTCCACCATACAGTCCTATCTCCACTGTGTGAGCACAGCTCCACCATACAGTCCTATCTCCACTGTGTGAGCGAGCACAGCTCCACCATACAGTCCCATCTCCACTGTGTGAGCACAGCTCCACCATACAGCCCTATCTCCACTGTGTGAGCGAGCGCAGCTCCAGTTACACAGCTAACGGACCATCTGTGCTGCATTATTAAAGGCTTTCTTTATGACACGTAATGATTCCAGGGGGGGGGCATTCAGGGCAGAGCCAGTTGTTACACGATACCGCTGGCGTGAGGTCATGCTGACGCTCGGCGTTTGCCATGTGGTTGAGCTGCTACTGAGAAGTGTCCGGGGTGGCCAGTGGCTACAAAACATCGTCCAGTAACCAGAAAGCCGCAAGACTGATTCCTGCAACAATATTCATCAAAACACTGAAGGTCTACCTACGCACTATTTGACTTGTGTATTGCTGGAGGTGCAGTGTGGGATTTGGATCAATATGAATAAACTTTGAATAAACAAGCGAACAACAGTGCTGTGCAGCAGCGGGACGAACGGGCACTAGTGCCAATGGAAATGGAGTAGGGATGTTCGTTTTGAAAAATTTCCATAATCGAAAATCGGGAAAAATTTACGATCAATTATCGATTATCGATAGCGTAATAATAATAATAATAATTGTGTTTTTTGTTGTTTTTTTTACTCTGGTCTGGTAATAACGTTGCGCGTTCTCGGCCAGCTATAATGGCGATGCCGCTGTGTAGTAAGAATATCAGACACAGACAGGTAAACAAACATGTTACATGATGTAAGGCAATCGGCGTCTTCCAGCTTAGCTGACAGCACAAGAGTCAAATCAACAGGTCTGAGCCTCACTGAGGTCCGCAGACCGCTGGGTGCGTTTGTTTGTGTCCCCGGCGCATGCCGGTGTGAATTCCCCATGTTTAAAACAGTTTTCAAAGGCACAAAGGCCCGTGCCCAGACAGAAAACTAGAGACTATATGAAGCTCCACCTCACGTTAGTCGGCTGTGCAATGGAGTGGGGCGAGGAGGAACGAATTCCACCCAAACCTAGTCCGCAAAAAAATAATAATAATAATAATAATAATAATAATAATAATAATAACAATAATCGATCCAAATTCCACATGATCGATTCAATTCCTTAACGATCAATTATCGATTTTCGATAATTAATGAACATCCCTAAAATGGAGACTATGATTTTTTTTTACAGTTCACCCCTCTCTCTCTCCCACACACACACACACAACCACACACCCCCCCCCCCCCACACACACACACACACACCTCGCCTACTGTGTCCTTGAGAGATGAGTAAAGTAATTCACAGCAAGTTCCCGTCTCCACTGCTGTTACCTTGAGCAGAGGTGAACAGATTTAGGCCACTGTCGGAAGTGTGTGTGTGTGTGTGTGTGTGTGTGTGTGTGTGTGTGTGTGTGTGTGTGTGTGTGTGTGTGTGTGTGTGTGTGTGTGTTACCACTGCTCTATGGAGTACAGCACCATATTTGGAAAAAAATGGGTGTGTGGGGGTTACATGAACAACTTTTAGGCTACTCTACCGTAATATATTAGCATAGCACCTTCTTTTGAGAAATGGTTCAATGTTCAACTTTCATGAAAAGTCACATCCACGAATATGTTATTTATTTCCCCTGAGAGAGCTTTCACCGCTCAGGGCCAAAAATTGAGAATAGATCTCATAGATTTAATACTTTTTAAGGGGCTTAATAATTCTCCCTACATTGATTTATCGACTTTTAATATTTTTCAAGACTCTGTGGATCCCCTGTCTACAGATTTATCATCAGCATTTATGGTGCAGCGCCGCCAGTGGTTCTGTCTTTGGCATTACAACTTGAGGAAACCAAAGAATTGGACTGGTTGAGCCCAGCAGGCCCGTGCCCTGGGTGGGCGGTAAACTGCTTACCCCAGAGGGCTGCTGACCAACTCGGCCTGTGGGGCAGAGAATGCCAGGCCCCGCCCCAGGGGGCATCTGACAGCAGCTCATACATTCCTGCCTGAATCCAGCTGTTGTTCATATGAAGCTGATAGCATCGTAAATGTGCACGTCATGATGAATCCAGCTGTTGTTCATATGAAGCTGATAGCATCGTAAATGTGTGCGTCATGTTCAGCTGTCCAGCAGCGTATCAGCAGCTCCATGGAGCCACAGGAAAGAGCTCTAGCTGAGGGATGGGTAATGTTGGGATGCTGTTTACAGAGCACCAAGAGGTGGAGCTCTAGCTGAGGGGGGGTAATGTGGGGATGCTGTTTACAGAGCACCAACAGGTGGAGCTCTAGCTGAGGGCTGGCCCCTGCATTGGAACATAAGGTGAATAGGACGGCATGAAACACAGCTATCCGGTACTTAAAACCCGTCCTTTTCAATACATGTAATACTATTATACACGATTATACATGGCTCGTCAAAGGTTTGCAGTAGACACACCTGATTGACTGTACTTTTTTTTTCTATTTAGCCATTTTGATCTAAAGGCTTTAAGCTTATGTGTAAATGCTTGAGATTTGCTTCTTAGACAAATATAATAGTGACATAAGTCGTGTTTCCATTACCCTCATAAATGCGCAAAATCTAAATATCGCAATAGAAATTGGGTAATGGAAACACGTAAATTTCGAAAAACCTCCCAAATATCGCAAAACGTTTTTGCGCTCTCATGAGGTGGTTTTTCAGACGTGTCGATATAGCAGTTTATCGCAAAAGTGTAATGGAAACAGTTTTTTCGCATTAGCATGTCATGTGACCCATTCTGCTTTGGAAAAGCAGCGAAAAATGAGGAAGAAACGGTTCGATAAGCCGTGGCAAAACCTCCGCAGCAATGGAAAACTTTGAAGCAACGCTAGCAGAAAGACGAGTGTTATGCAAAATAAATATAAAATAGATAATGTTTAATGGCAGAAATCGGTCCATGGTGACAGGCTGCCTGTGTGCGCGCATTTGGCACAGCGCGAGATGGGAATGAAAAGCAAGCACACACCGGTGCGGTGCGTGCTCCTGACTGAAGTGAATACAGTGACTGTGAGTAATACATTACACACGTTTCAGGTGCAGTGTTATAATTATAATAGCTACACAAAATTGTGATTATTGACCAAATCAGCCTTTTCCCCCCTCCATCTCTAAATCGGACCAGTTGTAGGCTATTAGGCTATTAGGCTTTTTTCCTCTGCCTGTCGCGCTCACTGCATTCACCGCAGCCAGCAACATTTTGCAACTAATTTTATTTTGAATTGATAATCAGGCTCGTTTATATGCGTTGTAACTTCATGTTGTGATTTGCATTGACCATTGGTTGGATTTGAGCATGCAGGGGACGGGATATGGGGCAGATCCACTGTGGCAGGCAGCTGCTGGTAGGCTAATGGGAATTGCGTTCAGGTGACCAAACTTAACTTCAATGGAAACGCCTACAAGTCGCAATTGTACATTGTCGAAGTTGTAGAAATATCGCAATTATTTTGCGAAAAACTGTAATGGAAACACAGCTATAGATGCCCATTTATTTCCACAGCCAATTGCCCTTTCCATCAAGGCAAAGACAGGCTGCTTTAAAGAATCTAAAATATAAGATCTTTGATTTGTTTTGCTTGCACGTGAAGTGCGCGGTATTTCTAGTTATTCTAAAATGTGGAAAATAGTAAAAATAAAGAAAAGGGTGGTGTGTCCCCAACATTATGATGAGCAGCGTGTGGGATGGTCACACAAAATCTGTGTCTCCAAAGCTTATGTTTTGCAGAAATGTGGACTTCCTTTTTCTCATGGATGACTGTATTTTGTCTGCATTTGACAACAGGGGACCATGTGAACAATTTACAATTCAAGTAAGAAAAGCGAAAGACACCAAAGTTGGAGTTACCCCACCCCAATAAATAAATAAATAAATAAATAAAAAACAGACATGAGGTTTAAGAGGTGATTCATGATTTCCAGATGACTAACCATGGAGCCAACTGAGCATATACAGAGGCTTCACGTTACTGTACAGACCTCCACATGGGTACAGAGGCCTCACGTTACTGTACAGACCTCCACATGGGTACAGAGGCCTCACGTTACAGTACAGACCTCCACATGGGTACAGAGGCCTCACGTTACAGTACAGACCTCCACATGGGTACAGAGGCCTCACGTTACTGTACAGACCTCCACATGGGTACAGAGGCCTCACGTTACAGTACAGACCTCCACATGGGTACAGAGGCCTCACGTTACTGTACAGACCTCCACATGGGTACAGAGGCTTCACGTTACAGTACAGACCTCCACATGGGTACAGAGGCCTCACGTTACTGTACAGACCTCCACATGGGTACAGAGGCTTCACGTTACTGTACAGACCTCCACATGGGTACAGAGGCCTCACGTTACAGTACAGACCTCCACATGGGTACAGAGGCCTCACGTTACTGTACAGACCTCCACATGGGTACAGAGGCTTCACGTTACTGTACAGACCTCCACATGGGTACAGAGGCCTCACGTTACAGTACAGACCTCCACATGGGTACAGAGGCCTCACGTTACTGTACAGACCTCCACATGGGTACAGAGGCTTCACGTTACAGTACAGACCTCCACATGGGTACAGAGGCTTCACGTTACTGTACAGACCTCCACATGGGTACAGAGGCCTCACGTTACTGTACAGACCTCCACATGGGTACAGAGGCCTCACGTTACAGTACAGACCTCCACATGGGATGCTGCTGCACACGGAGAACAGCTGCATATAGAGATGACACCCCCTCCGCCCTCACAGGATGCTGTGCATTACAGAACAAAATGGCTGCCAGAAAACAACAAACAGTGAGGAGGAGGCTCCCCATATGGCAGCCAATCACATTAGCAAGCTGAAGCACAGAGGGCAGGTCATAAATCTAGTTAAGGGGTATGAGGGCGCCGCTGCCCTTGAACAGACCTTAGACCTCCAAGCATCAAATTCCCAATGAAATTCCATAATCCATAATCCATCATTGATTCATAATCCTGGCCAGATTAGGCAATATTCCATTAGTTTCTCGCACCCCCACCCAACCAACGCTATAAATCCCCAGATTGGACTGTGCGCAAAACACAGTTTCTGGGTCAAATAATGAAAAGTCATA
>NC_139636.1:1710906-1716579 GCF_964638095.1 Poromitra crassiceps
TCCTGACTGGAGAAGGACATAGAGGAGAGAGAGAGAGAGATTCAGTGATGTTTATAGCCCCCTTATCACACAAGCTTATCTCAAAGGGCTTTATGTAGCAGCATCACAGTATGCTACATTATATATCCACAACATAGGTTACATGGGGCGAACATGTAAACTCCACACAGAAAGGACCAAGGTGGAGATTTTAACCCACAACCTTCTAGCTGTGAGGCGACAGTGCTGCTAACCACTGAGCCACTGTGCCGCTGAGAGACAGACAGACAGACAGAGAGAGAGAGACAGACAGACAGACAGACAGAGAAACAGAGAGAGAGACAGAGAGAGAGAGAGAGAGAGAGAGGGGCGGGGCAGAGAAATGGAAAGTTGGACATGTCGGCGAATCAGTAACAAGCGTTGAAAGGGACAGTTTGTGGCTTTATGTCCTCAGAGCCGGGGGCATTTTCACTGTGTGGATCACAGCAAGGTCAGAGCAGCCATGGGCCATCTCATCTGTCCCATGACAGAGCCCACTCAATAGATGTTCTGTTCTGACTGGAAGAGAACCACTGTCACCACAGACAACACCACAGACAGCAGTGTGAGGTGGAGTCACAGAGAGACACACACACACACACACAGAGAGAGAGACACAGAGAGAGAGAGACACAGATAGAGACACAGAGAGAGAGAGACACACGGATAGAGAGACACAGAGAGAGAGACACACACACACACAGAGATAGAGAGACACAGAGAGAGAGAGAGACACGGATAGAGAGACACAGAGAGAGACACGGATAGAGAGACACAGAGAGAGAGACACACACACACACAGAGATAGAGAGACACAGAGAGAGAGAGCGAGACATGGATAGAGAGACACAGAGAGAGAGAGAGACACATGGATAGAGAGACACAGAGAGAGAGAGAGAGACACGGATAGAGAGACACAGAGAGAGAGAGAGAGACACGGATAGAGAGACACAGAGAGAGACACGGATAGAGAGACACAGAGAGAGACACACACACACACACACAGAGATAGAGAGACACAGAGAGAGAGAGACATGGATAGAGAGACACACAGAGAGAGAGAGAGACATGGATAGAGAGACACAGAGAGAGAGAGAGAGACACGGATAGAGAGACACTGAGAGAGAGAGAGAGACACGGATAGAGAGACACAGAGAGAGAGACACACAGAGAGAGAGAAAGAGAGAGACAGAGAGACACAGAGAGTGAGACAGATAGAGAGACACAGATAGAGACACAGATAGAGAGAAAGAGAGAGAGAGACACAGATAGAGAGAAAGAGAGAGAGAGACACAGATAGAAAGAGAGAGACACACACACACACACACACAGAGATAGAGAGACACAGAGAGAGAGAGAGAGACACGGCTAGAGAGACACAGATAGAGAGAGAGAGAGAGAGAGAGTGTATTCACACCTATCTCGATTGGAGCAGTTGTTCCGAAACAGAGAGCATTTTCCCCCTTGGTGCGGTTCGTTTGGGGGAGTGTGAACACAGCAATCGCACTCGGATGCGGGACAAAACAAGCGGACCGAGATCGCCAAGAAAGGGTGGTCTCGGTCCGCTTTAAACAAACTCTGGTGCGGTTCGTTTGTGGTGAGAACGTGAGCCGACCTCGATCCGCCACAACAGCAGTAAACGGTGCACATTTTTGGATAAACCAGCTGCCGTAGTCAGCTGCGCTGTGCGTAATGGCCTGAAGAACGAACATTTTTATCGTTTAAAAACAAGGGGTCATCCCAACATCTTTCAGATCCTGTTTTGGCGACTTGTGACTTGCATCGATAAACTTTGGGGGATTTTTGGATCATCACATCAGCAGTTTGAACTCAATCAACTTACCTCGGACCATGGGAAGCAACGTTAATGTGTTGAATCTCTACGGATTTTGCCTGTTTGTGTGCGGTGTGCTGCGCAGCACACCGCCCTCTCTCTCCCTCTCTCTCGCTCTCTCTGGTCTCCATTCAATAAATGAAAACAAATCGTGGTAATCAGAGCCAGCCTTCTTTGTGATAAGATTGTCTGGTTCAATCAGACTGATTGCATGTCTTCCTCGAAATGTCCGTTATTATTAAATTATTCCTGACAGGACAGGTGTTCATATAGCCTATGTCTCGGCTAATCCTCATCTCCGTGATAGTAGCCTAATAGCAGAATTTGCGAGGGTCTTTGATCTTCTATCTCCAAATTCCCAATAGCCTAAATAGGCTAAATAAATACATAGGCTTACATAGGCTACATAGCATACATTATTAAATAAATAAAGAACTTTCTCCCTCTCTCTCTCTCCCGATCCCTCCCTCTTTCTTTCTTTCTTTCTCTCTCTCTCTCTCTCTCTCTCCTCGCACGGCGGACGCCCGACATAGCCTAAAATGTAGGTCTAACAAAACACATTTTTATAATCATATAGGAAAATCTATGGGAATTATTTTGTCCATCCCGAGAGGTTATTAGCCTATCAGAGTCTCTGCTGGCCAATCCAGGAAGTTTGACAATACTATTTGGACCGTTTCATTTGTGGCTGTGTGAACACAAACGAACCAAGGCACAAATGCAACAATTCTATCAATTAAGTACCTGAATCGGAACAAAGCAAACGACCTACAGGTGTGAATACACCCAGAGAGAGAGACACGGATAGAGAGACACAGAGAGAGACACACACACAGAGATAGAGAGACACAGAGAGAGAGAGAGAGAGACACGGATAGAGAGACACAGAGAGACACACACACACACACACACACACACACACACACAGAGATAGAGAGACACAGAGAGAGAGAGAGAGACACGGATAGAGACACAGAGAGAGAGAGAGAGAGAGAGAGAGAGAGAGACACGGATAGAGAGACACAGAGAGAGACACACACACAGAGATAGAGAGACACAGAGAGAGAGAGAGACACGGATAGAGAGACACAGAGAGACACACACACACACACACACACACACACACACACACACACACACAGAGATAGAGAGACACAGAGAGAGAGAGAGAGACACGGATAGAGAGACACAGAGAGAGACACACACACACAGAGATAGAGAGACACAGAGAGAGAGAGAGACACGGATAGAGAGACACAGAGAGACACACACACACACACACACACACACACACAGAGATAGAGAGACACAGAGAGAGAGAGAGAGACACGGATAGAGACACAGAGAGAGAGAGAGAGAGAGAGAGAGAGAGACACGGATAGAGAGACACAGAGAGAGACACACACACAGAGATAGAGAGACACAGAGAGAGAGAGAGACACGGATAGAGAGACACAGAGAGACACACACACACACAGAGATAGAGAGACACAGAGAGAGACACAGAGAGAGACACGGATAGAGAGAGACAGATAGAGAGACACAGAGAGAGAGACACAGATAGAGAGATGAGCTGATAGCCATTCAAAACAATGAGGAACAATTAGCGGCTTCATGAAACAAAATGTTACTGACCACAGCTTATCAGAGCCACATACCCTGTGTGTGTGTGTGTGTGTGTGTGTGTGTGTGTGTGTGTGTGTGTGTGTGTGTGTGTGTGTCTGTGTGTGTGTGTGTGTGTGTGTGGGGCTCATGTGATAATCCAAGCGCTCTAGCCGTGTGCCAAGATTAACAGCTGCCACCTTCCACACAAAAGTGGCTGTAATGAGGACACAATGGTGTCATTCAACACTTCCCTGTTGATAGTGAACAGAGCACCCTCCATTCACACACACACGCACGCGCACACACACGCACACACACACACACACACACGCACACACACACACACGCACACACACACACACACACACACGCACACACACACACGCACACACAGACACGCACACACAGACACACACACACAGACACACACACACACACACACACACGCACAAGCACTTGAGAAGAACAAGATGAGATCTTTGAGGTCTCACAGGGATATGTGCAGGAGTCAGTCCTTACGGTTGGTTGGTTGGTTGGTTGGTTGGTTGGTTGGTTGGTTGGTTGGTTGGTTGGTTGTAAAATGGGTGATTTGGAAGTGGAAGCTTATTGCACTCGCTCTAAATTGCTCTGATGAGCACGTCTGCTAAAAATGCTGCAAATGCAAACAGAAAAAAAGTACTTTTTCGCTTCCGACAATTTTGCTTCCCTGTCTGTCTCCGGGAAAATATGAAAGTCAATACCAGAGGATGAGTAACATGCTCACTGTTATATTTCCAGCACAGGGAAAATCAATATGGCTGCCTGTGTGTAATGCCACATGAGACACTGAAGAAGCCCAAACTGCTAAAACAATAACTCCATTTAAATGTCGGCCAAAGCTGTGAGGGATTAACTGATCCCTCTCGCCCTCTGCTGCGCTACTTCTTGGAATCATCTCTATTTTCTGAGCCAGAACATTTCGTCACTTCTTCCCATTTTCACTCTCTCACATTGTGTCTCTCTCACACGTCTCTTCTCTCAGACTGTGCAGTGAGTGGACAACCATCTTCTCTCAGACTGTGGAGTGAGTGGACAACCATCTTCTCTCAGACTGTGGAGTGAGTGGACAACCATCTTCTCTCAGACTGTGGAGTGAGTGGACAACCATCTTCTCTCAGACTGTGGAGTGAGTGGACAACCATCTTCTCTCAGACTGTGGAGTGAGTGGACAACCATCTTCTCTCAGACTGTGGAGTGAGTGGACAACCACTGTCTCAAACAGACAAACATGCATTTTCTATCATTTTCTCCCTATAATCTCTCCCTATTGCCGAGGCAGTGCAGGGCATTCAAATTAAAATGTGCTGCTACCGTAATGTTAGATTATTCAATATTTGGATTTAAGACATCAGCAACCACAATTTCAGTCTCTCAAATTAAATCTTCCTTGAATTGTTTCAAAGTCTTTTTTTTCTGGTTCCCTCCCCTGTTTCACTCCAGTCACTCCCACACAGGTCGACATGAGAGAGAGAGAGAGAGAGAGAGAGAGAGAGAGAGAGAGAGAGATGAGCCAGCCGGTCGTCCTCTGAGTGTCCCAGACAGACACTCGTCTCCCACTGTCTGGAGCAATCCCATACAGTCACCCACAGCACTCTGCATCCCACCACCAGAGAGAGAGAGAGAGGAGGGGAGACTAGAGAGAGACTAGAGAGAGAATGAGAGAGGGAGGGAGGGAGAGAGAGGAGGGGGAGACTAGAGAGAGAATGAGAGAGGGAGGGAGGGGGGGAGAGAGAGGAGGGGAGACTAGAGAGAGACTAGAGAGAGAATGAGAGAGGGAGGGAGGGGGGGAGAGAGAGGAGGGGAGACTAGAGAGAGACTAGAGAGAGAATGAGAGAGGGAGGGAGGGAGGGAGAGAGAGGAGGGGAGACTAGAGAGAGACTAGAGAGAGAATGAGAGAGGGAGGGAGGGAGAGAGAGGAGGGGAGACTAGAGAGAGAATGAGAGAGGGAGGGAGGGGGGGAGAGAGAGGAGGGGAGACTAGAGAGAGACTAGAGAGAGAATGAGAGAGGGAGGGAGGGGGGGAGAGAGAGGAGGGGAGACTAGAGAGAGACTAGAGAGAGAATGAGAGAGGGAGGGAGGGAGGGAGAGAGAGGAGGGGAGACTAGAGAGAGACTAGAGAGAGAATGAGAGAGGGAGGGAGGGAGGGAGAGAGAGGAGGGGAGACTAGAGAGAGACTAG
>NC_139636.1:1716779-1724279 GCF_964638095.1 Poromitra crassiceps
ATGTCACTTCCTCTAAACAGGTACAGTTACTGTCCCCTGCTGTCACGCGGGCTTCAGGTTCACTATGTCACTTCCTCTAAACAGGTACAGTTACTGTCCCCTGCTGTCACGCGGGCTGCAGGTTCACTATGTCACTTCCTCTAAACAGGTACAGTTACTGTCCCCTGCTGTCACGCGGGCTGCAGGTTCACTATGTCACTTCCTCTAAACAGGTACAGTTACTGTCCCCTGCTGTCACGCGGGCTTCAGGTTCACTATGTCACTTCCTCTAAACAGGTACAGTTACTGTCCCCTGCTGTCACGCGGGCTGCAGGTTCACTATGTCACTTCCTCTAAACAGGTACAGTTATTGTCCCCTGCTGTCACGCGGGCTGCAGGTTCACTATGTCACTTCTTCTAAACAGGTACAGTTACTGTCCCCTGCTGTCACGCGGGCTGCAGGTTCACTATGTCACTTCCTCTAAACAGGTACAGTTACTATCCCCTGCTGTCACGCGGGCTGCAGGTTCACTATGTCACTTCCTCTAAACAGGTACAGTTACTGTCGCCTGCTGTCACGCGGGCTGCAGGTTCACTATGTCACTTCTTCTAAACAGGTACAGTTACTGTCGCCTGCTGTCACGCGGGCTGCAGGTTCACTATGTCACTTCTTCTAAACAGGTACAGTTACTGTCCCCTGCTGTCACGCGGGCTGCAGGTTCACTATGTCACTTCTTCTAAACAGGTACAGTCATTGTCCCCTGCTGTCACGCGGGCTGCAGGTTCACTATGTCACTTCTTCTAAACAGGTACAGTTACTGTCGCCTGCTGTCACGCGGGCTGCAGGTTCACTATGTCACTTCTTCTAAACAGGTACAGTTACTGTCGCCTGCTGTCACGCGGGCTGCAGGTTCACTATGTCACTTCCTCTAAACAGGTACAGTTACTGTCCCCTGCTGTCACGCGGGCTGCAGGTTCACTATGTGACTTCCTCTAAACAGGTACAGTTACTGTCGCCTGCTGTCACGCGGGCTGCAGGTTCACTATGTCACTTCTTCTAAACAGGTACAGTTACTGTCCCCTGCTGTCACGCGGGCTGCAGGTTCACTATGTCACTTCCTCTAAACAGGTACAGTTACTGTCCTCTGCTGTCACGCGGGCTTCAGGTTCACTATGTCACTTCCTCTAAACAGGTACAGTTACTGTCCCCTGCTGTCACGCGGGCTGCAGGTTCACTATGTCACTTCCTCTAAACAGGTACAGTTACTGTCGCCTGCTGTCACGCGGGCTGCAGGTTCACTATGTCACTTCCTCTAAACAGGTACAGTTATTGTCCCCTGCTGTCACGCGGGCTGCAGGTTCACTATGTCACTTCCTCTAAACAGGTACAGTTACTGTCGCCTGCTGTCACGCGGGCTGCAGGTTCACTATGTCACTTCCTCTAAACAGGTACAGTTACTGTCCCCTGCTGTCACGCGGGCTGCAGGTTCACTATGTCACTTCCTCTAAACAGGTACAGTTACTGTCCCCTGCTGTCACGCGGGCTGCAGGTTCACTATGTCACTTCCTCTAAACAGGTACAGTTACTGTCCCCTGCTGTCACGCGGGCTGCAGGTGACACTGTCACTTCCCTGCTGTCACATCCTCTCTGTAGGTCTGTCACTGTGGCTTCACATCAGCCGCACGCCATGGGTGGACAAAAACAGCTCAGCAGCTAATGTGTGCATTTGTGTGTAATGTGTATGCACGACTGTGTGTGCATGTGTGTAAGTGTTTAAAAAAAAAGCTGTTGCAGTCAATGCAATGGAGGCAGATGGTGAAGGCAGCAGAGTTGTCGAAGAGGTCAGCAGCAGCAGCGCTTCAATAAAAATGCCCTGAAGCACGACATCGCTCACCACACATGCAGAAACGGGCCAAAGAAAAGCTAAACAAGCCTCCCAACCGCAGGAACCAGTGGCCTGTCTTTCAGGCACGGGATGGCATTTGACATTCAACAGAGGGGATGTTGGATTGCATGTTTGTGCCCACATTTTGGGCACTGCCTCTGACAAATGCTCTTAAAGGAGAATTCAGTTTTTTTTATACAACCTGGACCTTATTTCCAGCTTTATAACTCACCCTGGAAAGGATTTTTTGAAATCGATCAACTACAAAGCCATAACGCGCCAAGCATCGGCCTGGAACAGAGGAAAGAGGGGCATGTGCAATGTGTGTATTTACGTCCTGTAAATCGCTTATTGTCTGCCATACCATTATAAATAATAATTTCAAAAAAAGATTTTCGACTTTCAATAATAAAAGTCGATTATTCGAAAATTCAAAATTCGTTGCCCATCCCTATTATAAAGCATAAATAAAGCTGGAAATAAGGTCTGGAGCACCCCTCCCTCTCAACCCGGGCTGTACTGGAAAGGGAAGACAGACAGTAGATGAAGGACAGGCTGTACTGGAAAGGGAAGACAGACAGTAGATGAAGGACAGGCTGTACTGGAAAGGGAAGACAGCCAGTAGATGAAGGACAGGCTGTACTGGAAAGGGAAGACAGACAGTAGATGAAGGACAGGCTGTACTGGAAAGGGAAGACAGACAGTAGATGAAGGACAGGCTGTACTGGAAAGGGAAGACAGACAGTAGATGAAGGACATGCTGTACTGGAAAGGGAAGACAGACAGTAGATGAAGGACAGGCTGTACTGGAAAAGGAAGACAGACAGTAGATGAAGGACAGGCTGTACTGGAAAAGGAAGACAGACAGTAGATGAAGGACAGGCTGTACTGGAAAGGGAAGACAGACAGTAGATGAAGGATGGGCTGTACTGGAAAGGGAAGACAGACAGTAGATGAAGGATGGGCTGTACTGGAAAGGGAAGACAGCCAGTAGATGCAGCCTTGATCAGAAGCCACAGCTGAGGAGAGCAGGAGGCTCCAGGGCAGCAGACTGACCGCTGTCACCATGAGTCACGAGAGCAAGCCAGGCCACAACGCTGCTGCAGAGTGGAGTCATCCATCTGACGAGAAGAACTGCTAAGTTCTCCACAGTCAGCAAGGACAGACAGAGAGAGAGAGAATGAGCTGCTGGAGGAATCAGACTGAGCTGGAGTGGATCTGCAAGAATGCAGAATGCCAGTTCAGTACCCTACTTTTGACCATTAGGTGCCAGGCTTCACCACAGTTTTAGGTGGGGTGCGGAATTACTCTTTAAATAATTGGAAAATTAAACTCTTCTATTCAGGTGCCACTATGTCCAACATATTCACTGAGGGAACGTATGAATCTCCAAGTCTCAAGTTGAGTATTGTTGTAGTCTGGGCCGTGATCCAAAGTGAGGCAGCCTTGGTGTTTGCTAAAGGGAAGGGGGGGGGGGGGGGGGGGGGGGCTACAAAAATCTGAGCTCACTGGACAAAAATAAGCGGAATGTAGCGCGGCCAGATGCCTGCACTCTGACAGGCTGTTAGATGCCTGCACTCTGACAGGCTGTTAGATGCCTGCACTCTGACAGGCTGTTAGATGCCTGCACTCTGACAGGCTGTTTACAGGCTTGTAAACGCTTCTTCTCTCAGATACTGAGGGGTAAAGATCGCAGCCGTGACCCCCGGCGCTCTGCAGCGCTCCGTACACGAGGCGACAACACCGACTCCCGGCGCTGTGGTCTCTTGTGGAATACAGTGGTCTCTTGTGGAATACAGTGGCAAGAGAACGAGGTGTTTCATTAACGGGAAGCCGATGGCTGTACATACATGGCACCGGTCCCAAGAAGTGGCCGCTGACTGCTTGGATTTGTTTTGTGAGGAAAGGCCCTGTATTGTTGGCCTCGGCCCCACCTATTGTGTGTGTGTACAGTACCAGACGCCACATCTCAGCCAGCTCCAGCTGCCTGCTCACAATAACAAGGCCGGGGCTTTGCTGCTGCTGGACATTGGCAGTCGCTCACATCATGCCCCTCTCATAGCGTACATGACTTGAACGTGGCATAGGAATCATCAGAGTCCCCACAATATGATCAGTATTAAATCAAAAGTCAAGTCAAAAGAAATATTATTGCGATTTTAAAAATATTGCGATATATTGCGATTTATTACCTTTTTTCAACTGCAAACTATGTCCCCAAAGGAAAAAAAAACTTGGTCAACATCCGTTTTATCTAACAACAAGATTAAAGTTTCCACTCTGTTCATCTCACTTCAATCATTTTTATAGATCCATATGAAATCCGTTTTACTTGTTCCCAAATTCATTTTTTTCCATTTTAATTTTAATTTAGGGGTTAGGAGCGATATATATATTTTTTTGATGACTTGGCTCTCTCAGACAGCCTCTTCAACATGTTTCTCAAGGTGAAAACTAAGTTGTGAGGTGCAGAAAGGGTCACACGCAAGGCCGGCCCCCCACTCAAAAGACCCCAATCAAAAACCGAATCATTTCTCTAGGCCTATTTTACAATTATGAAATCATTTAGGTTACTATGATCATTAGATCTACTTCTTATTTTGATAATTAGGCCTACTTTTATCAATTTCAGCCAAATTATGGAAAACTCTGCAATATTCCATCTTTTACAGTTGATTCCATTTTTATTAACAAATTCCATGATTCCGTCCGCTTTTCGTTTTGCGGAAATCATATGGCCCTAATTTTTATTGCAGCAAAACGGGATTGTCATGCAGACAGACTTACTGACCACACGTCATAAAATAATAAAATATTGTGATACTCGGCATTTGTGCAATATGAATCACACACGGTATTGCCACACAAAATATTGTGATATAGCTGTATCGATCCCCCCACGCCTAGCAAGAGCCTATTTCCCTCTCCATTCAGCCGCCTCCTACCTTCCCAGAAATCCAACAGAAAGATGACTGTCCGATTAGGGGAAGATGATGCATCAAGGTCCTCTTTTCTTTGTGGTGCAACACAAAACTAACAGCCCTGTGGTCACTTTCACTTCCACGTACGGGTTAGGGTACGAGGTGTCAGCCGCAGAGCTCCGCGGGCTGCGTCTGCCTCCTTCACATGCTGCATCATTTCCTGTGATGGTGACTTTAAATACAGATCAGAGATCATTCTGACCTGCTTCCCCCTCCTCCTGAGGCCTTGCACGCTCTCAATCTCAAAAAACACATTTCCTCCCCACACCGACGACTCCAAGCTTCCTCCTGAGCGTTGGATATCAAATCGTAAGAAACCCGAGAGCCTCGTCTGAACACCCAGCATGGCCTGAATGACCTGGCAGCCTCGCGAACAAGCTGCATCCTCGTCTCTGCTGCTGCTCTGCAGTGAGCTGGCAAGGTCAAGACGGACAAGAGAGCCATTAACATATTAACAGTGTTGGGCAAGTTACTTTCAAAATGTAATATAGTACATATTACTAGTTACTTTAATTTGAAAGTAAGAAGTTACTTCACAATATTACTGTCTGTGTAGAGTAACTCGTTACTTATTACACTACTTTTGCATTACTTTCACCAAAACAACAGCAGCAGCAGAATGACATTGCCGCCCCGGAACAATCCAGAAAAATTATTTCAACCACCTTGAAGTCAGTGTAAACAATCCAAAATTAAAAATGTTATTCTTTTCCTTTGTTATTGTCATCTATAGTGATTATTTGCATAAAAACACACAGTTTGATTAGGAAATGATTGTATCTTTATTTAAATGTGTTTTGATTTTTTTTTTAACTCAATTTGTAACTTGAGTTACTTGACACAGTAACTGGTATAATATTACTGAAATCTTATCAGTAATAAGTTATCTTACCGAGTTAAGAGTTACTGCTAAAAGTAATATATTGCGTTACTTTTGTAATGAGTTACCCCCAACACTGGATGGAAATGAGCAGAAAACTGTCAAGTACAGGTGTGTGTTCCCAACAGCAGGTAATGACGGGGCTGCGCAGGCTGCGCGGCTCGTCCAAACCCTTCATTATGGAGCACAGGCCTGCTTTAAATGAGACTTGCTGCCTTTGAAGGGAGAGATCAACTAATGCCTACCCCACACTACAGGATTTTCAAATCCTTGAAGATTATAAAAATCTTGAGAGCCCACACACTACAGGACAGAGAGAGCCGATTTTTTAACATTTCAATCTTGGGACACACACAATCGCGTCTGTTCAAACGCAACCCCACACACTAGAAGATTATGCTGAAGATTCACCTTGGAAGCAGGGCTCGACGTTAACTTTTAAAATGCCTATTCATTGTGCGCATCGGGTGTAGTAGTAGTAATAATGATAATAATAATAATAATAATACATTTGTGTCATTTCGTTTTCTAAACAAATCTTATTTTTTGTTTTTATAATGCATTTGCACTGAAAGGATTTGTTTAACTAATATTTGCGCGGACAGCCGCGTCCATTCGGGGTGTAGGCCTACTGTGCACGGCCAGGCGAAAACCGTCTGCACAGGTGCCTTGTGGAGGGGGCGCGTCTGCTGATTTGACTCACTTTTCCGTGCGGACACTCGCCGATGCGGGAAGCATATGAGACCTAAGTGCTTGTTGTAGGCTACATGCTTTGCAGTATAGCATTAGTTTTCCGTCCCGTTCAAAGACGCACGGGTATTTCACCTCGATGACAATTTCCTCGTTCTTTGTTTCTGTGCGGGGCTGCGGGCAACAGCGGACGCGGACCAGATTATTTTGCGAAAAACTGTAATGGAAACGCAGCTACTACTGGCTCTCTGCTCAAGATGCAATCGCCTGTCGGGTTGTAAATATCTAACATGTTAGATATGCCCGATTCACAATCGGGAAGAGGCAGTCTTCCCGATTGTGAATCTTTGAACCCCACACACTACAGGATCATTTGGGAAGATTATCTGCCCGACGCGCCTCAAATCGGGAGCACCCCCGAGAAAATCGGGAGGGGGGAATCTTGGCCATAATCTTGCAAATTATCCTGTAGTGTGGGGTAGGCATAAGGCTTTATTTCAGGTGTCAAAGAGACACTACGGCCATTAAAAGGTCAGAGGATTGAGTCAAGCTAGTCTGTGGAGTCCCATGGGTGAAGACTCAAGGCCAGCAGATGCAAACAATCAATGGTACTAATTATGATTTCAAAGCAAAAACAACCCCAAACCCAGGGCCATGAAATCTAGTCTGTCCATGTGGTGAGTTTATGCCACGTTCAAGTCATGTTAGATTTACCATCTAGTCTGTCCATGTGGTGAGTTTATGCCACGTTCAAGTCATGTGGTGAGTTTATGCCACGTTCAAGTCATGTTAGATTTACCCTAAATTCGACCTCCTTTCAAAAACAACCCCCTGGCCGGCCTCCTTTGTATTTGACACAAACACGCTTGCCATTGCAAAAAACGAGGCCAACACCCCCAGCAGAGTCGCTGCTGGTGATCTCCTAGGCAGGTCAGCTGTGCCAAGGCTCCACCGATGCTCTCCCTCCGTGTTCAATGCACAGCATTGTTCGGCTGGATTGGGTAACGCAATCTCTCCAATTATTCATTATTATTACTTTGTTCCATTTTCCCTTCTGCTTCTTACTCAGATCGGGGCCAACGGT
>NC_139636.1:1726779-1746779 GCF_964638095.1 Poromitra crassiceps
AACCACAGAGAGTGAGATGGGGTCAGAGAGAGGAAGTGTGTGTTACCCACAGAGTGAGATGGGGTCAGAGAGAGGAAGTGTGCGTTAACCATAGAGAGTGAGATGGGGTCAGAGAGAGGAAGTGTGTGTTAACCATAGAGAGTGAGATGGGGTCAGAGAGAGGAAGTGTGTGTTAACCACAGAGAGTGAGATGGGGTCAGAGAGAGGAAGTGTGTGTTACCCACAGAGAGTGAGATGGGGTCAGTGAGAGGAAGTGTGTGTTACCCACAGAGAGTGAGATGAGATGGGGTCAGAGAGAGGAAGTGTGCGTTAACCACAGAGAGTGAGATGGGGTCAGAGAGAGGAAGTGTGCGTTAACCACAGAGAGTGAGATGGGGTCAGAGAGAGGAAGTGTGTGTTACCCACAGAGAGTGAGATGAGATGGGGTCAGAGAGAGGAAGTGTGCGTTAACCACAGAGAGTGAGATGGGGTCAGAGAGAGGAAGTGTGCGTTAACCATAGAGAGTGAGATGGGGTCAGAGAGAGGAAGTGTGTGTTACCCACAGAGTGAGATGGGGTCAGAGAGAGGAAGTGTGTGTTACCCACAGAGAGTGAGATGAGATGGGGTCAGAGAGAGGAAGTGTGCGTTAACCATAGAGAGTGAGATGGGGTCAGAGAGAGGAAGTGTGTGTTACCCACAGAGAGTGAGATGAGGTCAGAGAGAGGAAGTGTGCGTTAACCATAGAGAGTGAGATGGGGTCAGAGAGAGGAAGTGTGTGTTACCCACAGAGTGAGATGGGGTCAGAGAGAGGAAGTGTGTGTTACCCACAGAGAGTGAGATGAGATGGGGTCAGAGAGAGGAAGTGTGCGTTAACCATAGAGAGTGAGATGGGGTCAGAGAGAGGAAGTGTGTGTTACCCACAGAGTGAGATGGGGTCAGAGAGAGGAAGTGTGTGTTACCCACAGAGAGTGAGATGGGGTCAGAGAGAGGAAGTGTGCGTTACCCACAGAGAGTGGGATGAGATGGGGTCAGAGAGAGGAAGTGTGTGTTACCCACAGAAAGAACTGGCTCACTTCGCTCATGTGGAACGTGCGCACTGTTAGAGAAAAAGCTACGTAAAGCTAACCTGACGCTGCCAGATGGGGGCGGTATTGTTTGCACAAGACACGCTGTGCGTGTTTTGTGCATCTGGCAGCGTCAGGTTAACGGGAAACGCCAGAAAAGAAGATAAATGCAGTGATGACAGGCAGGAGATGTGATCAGAGTAGTATGAGTTTTTTTATTTCCTGACATGACATGACTGCTTTTTGCTGCACGCTATATGGTTTCATATGAAGATACAGAGTATGGCCCAACGCCAATGGTATGGCCTCAGAAGTTACAACTGTCTGATAAAGAAGGGGAAGAAACAGAGATACTGAAATATGCAAATAACACTGACGCCATTACAGCAAGTTCAACTGAACCGAGACAGAGAGAGAGAGAGAGAGAGAGAGAGAGAGAGAGAGAGATGATCGCTTATATCATAATATCATATTTTTGTTGTTTATATTATATCGCTTTGGTAATAGTTGGTTTCTTTACTCTCATTGAGCAATAAAACAGATTAACTTAGGCTACTTAACTGAAATGAACTGAGAGACACAGAGCGCTCTTATCATTTCCTTTACCATACAAAACCACAATCTCTCACCAAATTCATCACTCACACACACACACACACACACACACACACGCGCACACACACACGCGCACACACACACACACACGCACACACGACAGCAGAGATCAATATGGCCACAGAACACGTCAGACCACTGACTGGGGGTTCAACAGTCAAGAGAGAATTTCCTGCAGCAGTATTGCAGCATGAATGCATTCAGGGGGACTTCTAAAGTGGTTAGTGCGCGTGTGCACACTACACTACACCACACACACACACACACACACACACAAGCTGACTGTGAGTGCTATAGAATAGACACAAACGTTTTTCTTGGTAAACACTCCTTGGAAACAAATGCATGTCTTTGACCAATAAAGATGTGCATGACCTGATTTTGCACATCGTATATATTTGCTGTAGATTCACATAAACATTTTCTTCATATTGCCATACCTTCTCACTCAGTGTTATGTATGTTGCAAATCGATGCAAATGTGTGACGCTTCAAATTTGTGAGATGACAAAGGACTTGCAATGCTTCCCCCCCCCCTTTAAAATGAAAAGGACAGATGGATTCATTGCAAAGTTTGTGTTTTATAGTTATAACCTACCTCAGAAATAAAAAGGCATTATTTAATTTGATAAAGAAAAGATAAGAAAAAAGGACAGTACGTTGTGGGTTTTTGTCTAGTATTTTTCACTCATTTGTCTGCGATCTCATTTTGTTAAAATAATCGCGAGAAAATCGTATTGTGAACTCACTATCGTGAATCGTATCAATCGAATCGTGAGTTGAGTGTATTGTCACATCCCTAGCTGCATAGGTTTATATACTGTAGCTATATTCCTGTTTATATTCAGGTTTTCTGTTGTTTTATTCTTTCATTTATCCTGTCATTATTTGCTGCTCCAATGATCCGTTTCCCCCACGAGGATCATTCAAGTTTCATCATATCTCACAACCAAACACACACGCCTCATACACAAACACACACACCCTCACACACACGCCTCATACACACACACACACACACACACACAAACACACACGCCTCATACACACACACACACACCCACACACAACCAAACACACACGCCTCATACACACACACACACACCTCACACACACATACCTCAACCTCAGTGAGACCAAATCACTGTGCACCACTGCAGCCACACAGTGTTGTGTAAAACAAAGGCACAACCTTTTCACACACACACACACACACACACACACACAATAAGACGATCCAGACATGTAGTGGAGCAGACATCCCCCCCCCCCCACTAGCCAGAAAATCCACTTAGAGGCCCGTGTGTAACTGGCTGATTGTTTTGTGTGTGGCGGCAGCTGCTCCGCTCCCCTCCTCTCTCTCCACCTCAGCACTCAGGGATGAAGCGGGCAGGGGGATTTAAATTTCCTTTTGGATCTTTCATTTTAAAAGTCTTTACGCAAATGGAGTTAATGAGGACGTTTAACAGCTAATAACCCGCAACATTTTCATATAAATAAATGTCTCTGCTCGCTTATCGCTTAATTATGATTATTATTTTTAATCGCTTAATTGCCATGGCACCCGGCGTCTGGCAGCTCTTTAATCCCTTAGCACACAGGAAGTGATGTGTTTGACACTTCCAGTTTGTTTTGAATGATTCGCCTTTGCACAGGACGCCGAACGTAAGCAGAACTGAAGCTTGAGGCAGGCACAAGCTGAACTGACGCCTAACCGTTCACACTAGGGGTGCTCCGATCCGGCTAAGCCACGATCCGATCCGATTCCGATTCCTGGGGTCACGATCCGATTCCAGAATCGATTCTCAATTCCAACGATTCTCGATTCCAGAATCTAGAATCGATTCTCAATTATGTAGTTTTATTTAAGCAATATCACACGAGAGGGAGTGCATTGTTGGCTAATATTGGCACTGCTGTGATTCGGTCGCAGGCACGAGGCCGCAGGCCGAGTGCCGTAGATAATCACAGCAGTGCCAATATTAGACAACAATGCACGACCTCGAGTGTGATATTGCTTTTATACAACAGTTCTATTAAACAAAGCTGATTAAAAAAATGACAAAAAGCTGAGAAAATAGATGATTTCTGTATTTATTCCTCCGCCAACAAAAATAGTCCCCTCAGCTTTCTGCTTTGCTGAAAATGTAGCCTAATCAGCCTAATTAACTGCAGGCTGTCTACTTTACTACTGTCTACTCTACAGCTGTGAAGCGTTTTGTTGATTAGGGCAGCTGTGAAGCGGAGTGATCTACACACAGTGAAGCGCCAGTGCATTATCATGAAATATAGGCACTTGTAGGATCCCTCTTGTCCAATCAAATTGCTCGGCCGGAACTACCTGTTGTATAAATTGCAATAACACACATACTGTAGGTAAATATAAGACAAAAAATGACAAATGTATTAATGCTGAACTTCAAATTCAACTTCTGTATTACAGTCAGGGCCTAAATTCATTTTGCAAACTAGGGGGGAATTCCCCCCTTGTGTTCTTCAGATAAGATGAATTTATAGGCTGGGGGGGATCTGTAGACTTTGAGAAGGATTTATAGATTTATAGACGTTCTAACTATGTTATTTAGGGTCTTATGTTAGTAATTGTGTGCCTCAGAAATTATTATACATTACTTTCAACCCAAAGCCTTAAATCGACACTTTTCTACAAGATTCTACAAGTTACTTCCTCATTGAAGAGAGCAGTGCGCGAAGTGCTAAAATGCAGGAGCTTATGATGTCATAAGCTCTATATAACCTTTGTACACACGCGCAATCTGCTCTCTCTCTCTCTCTCTCTCTCGACTAGTGTGAGAGAGCACAGAGAGACACACAGCCTGGTGACGCGAGGTTACTCACACATACACACACACACTGCGCTGTGCAGTCGCAGCAACATCTCTCCCTCTCCGAGCAACGAACACACGCACACACGCACTGGATCTCTCTTTCTCCGTTTCCCTCCCCCCCTCTCTCTCGCGCTCTCTCTCTCTCGGAGGAGGAGAGAAATGTCCCTGCTGCAGACGGGACACGCCCACACAGTCCGCGGGAGAAAATGCACTCTAAAAAGTAATTGATTCTCATGACTTTTGCCAGACTGTCAAACCTAAATTTATATACTTTGCGACGTTCATCATCGTTCAAATTTGGCTGGTGGCTTATTAACATAGGGTCCTGTGATGTGATGAACTTACAGTCAGGGCTTACAGAACCAGGAAGACTAGCTTTCACTATTGTGATAGCTAATGGGGATCCAATAAAACAATAAAAATAAAAATAAACTCAAAATGCTAAATAATAAAGAAATATTTCTGGTTTCCAGGGACTTTAACCAGAGTTCTTAAGTGCAAGAGGTGGTGGCACCGTGGCAGTACAATACACAAATGACATGAACATTTGGACACGTATTCAGCCGGTATCTTGCATGTTGCGTTCAGGTGCACTGTAAGTGGGAGTTTGGAATCGATCCAGGAATCGTGGCATTAAGAATCGCGATCCTTTCAGAATCGATTTTTTGGAGCACCCCTAGTTCACACAACGATTAGAAGTAGGGATGGGCATCGAATTTCGAATTTTCAAATAATCGTTATTATCAAGGTCAACTTTTATTATTGAAAGTCGAAATTCGAAAATAAAATAAGATTTTTTTTTTTTTTTTTTTTTTTTTTCGAAAATGTCAATGTCATGTAACATGTTCTTTACTTCAGTGGTGCAATGCTTGTTTGAGCTAAAAATCCACAGCAGAAGCTTTTTCTATTAATTAATAAAGCCTTAGACTTAAGGTGCGTTCACACCGACCTATTAAAGTTTTTCGCTGGCGTCGAGTTTACATACAAAGTCAATGCAAACGAGCGATTGAACGTGGGAGAAAAATCGCTGGGCGTCCGAGCGGCAGAGACAGAGCAATAGGGAGAAAATACGCTCGTCGCTCAAGATGAAATATTCCAACTCGAGCGAAAATACGCTGGCATCAGTCGCTCGCTGTTCAACACTGATTGGCTGCCGTGTGAGAGCGAGTCAAGGATCACACTGGCTTGGAACAAACCGCTGGTTTATTGTGTGGCAACAAACCGCATTGACAGGCTGACAGCTGACATGAAGTGAAGTCTGCCCTACCGGTATGGAGCTCGCATTAGGAGCACGCTGATAGGCTTTAGCTTGTAAACAATGACGGTGGCTCGTAGTGGACAAATATCATGACATTGCGTAACGTTATATCCCCCACATGTCCGTCATTTCGTGTGCCTGTTGATGAGCGATTTAAACAGAGCGACAGAGCGATTCCAAAGGGTTGAATCAAGCGACAGAGCGAAAAATAAATATCTCGGTGTGAACACAGCTTTAGAATCAGGGGAGACAATGCAACATTTCACTCACACAAAAAAAAAAAAAAAATAATACATTTTTAATTTTTTTTACATTTTCGAATTTCGATTAAAAGTCGACTTTGGCCAGCGAATTTCGAATAGTGTTTTTGCTAGAAATGCCCATCCCTACAAACGACATTGACATTAATTCAATTAACTGACAAAAGCCATTCAAGCCATCCTGTCTGGACACAGTCCTCTGCTCCTAACATCTAATAGAGCAGAGAGCAGAGATACAAGATAAACACAGTCCTCTGCCAAAAGCAACAGTCCAGGGCAGGCTGCTGTGAATGATATGCACATTTTGTCAGTCGGACTCGGATCGCTTCCACACCAAAATGTAAGGAGTTCTTCCTCGGCACATGCAGGCTATTTCCCTAATCCTGCCAAAAACAGAGACAGACAAACAAGCAGCAGTGAAGACATCACCTCCTTGGAGAGATAAAAGAGAAGAAAAAAGATAAATCACGGCATGGCATGGTGATGATGTCCGCTCTCTGGAGAGGCATGAATGTGGACTGAAGCTATTAGTAAGTGTGCGTGTGTGTGTGTGTGTGTGTGTGTGTGTGTGTGTGTGTGTGTGTGTGTGTGTGTGTGTGTGTGTGTGTGTGTGTGTGTGCGTGCGTGTGTGTGTTGTGCAATGTTCCATGGATCAAACAGCCTTCATTCACACTCGTGTAGCCACAGTGGGGCAGATTTCACACCCTGCTTGAGCTAATTTAAACCCCACGGTGCTCACCTTGACCTAAGCTTTGATTTACACCAACAACGCGCTGCGCGCGCGCACACACACACCAGGTTGAGTGAGTTTTTGTTTGTTTTCTCTTGTTTGTCTTAAATTTATGATTTTAAAATGTGTTTTGTCTTTTACTTTGCATATTTGTAATGTATCTGTATTGTTTGTTTTGACTGTGGACCCCAGGAAGAGTAGCTGTTGCCTTGTGCAATGGCTAATGGGGATCCTAATAAACTAAACTAAACTAAACTAAACACACACACACACACACACACACACTCTGGTGAGACTTTTCAGCGCCGTGACAACAGCCAACCGCATCTCCGCTACTCGTAAGCCACGAGCCAATCGCCTGCCTCCCTTCCTTCCTCATTAGCCAGCTAGGCAGCAATGTACTGATTGCTTTGTTAATCTTGCTGGAGGAAAACAGGAAGGAGGAGCCAGAAAAACACAGAGGGCGATGGAAACACGCTGCTGGAGGTCTTTATGTTAAGATGAATGTGGAATGTTTGTGGAGGAAGACTAGCATCAGCTAACGGCTAATCCTAATCAAGATCCAAAAATAAAGAATTACATGAACTGTTTTTAAATAGTTTGATGCACAATATACAGTGGTGTAGTGGTCCCTGGATAAGTGGGTAGACTGCACCTGCCCCATGCCACTTTTTTTTATATATAGTTTTTAACTAGTACTTTAAACTACTTTTGCTGACCAGTCATTATTGGTGTCTACAAAAACAACAACATGAGTGATTGAATTCTAGGCTACAAGTAACAATGGAAACAATTAGGCTACCATAACCTGAACATTATTTAATTTACTTCATTGATACAAAAAATTTAAACAAACTCACTCAGTTAATTTGAGCAGCTGCCAAAATAATGGAAGCATTCAAGTAATTGAGGGATGCATTCTATTCACCTTATTCTTTGCCCACACATGGACGCTTCCGCATTACGTCATTTCGTAATAGTATTTCCGTTTTGACTTGCCAAAAACCCCGCAGGCAAAATGGCCGCGCACACTCCGCTCCTACAGTGGCAAAATTACTCCCCCATAAACTAACATATCTTGGCCAATACGTATGTAACATACAAAATAAAACAACCCGTAATATCTTAATTTTATGTAGAATGCAGAGGACATGTAACTGTTTAGTTAAACTTGCATTCCAGGAATATTGTGCTCTTAAGATGACGTTAGTGGAGTCGAGGCTGTTGCGTCCTGAAACCCACATAGGTTGCGTGCGATTCGAGGCGTAACCTATGTGTGGTTTGGCGTAACCTATGTGCGATTCGAAATAACGCATCCGAGATAGAAACGTTATGAATATAGCCACGTTATAAACAACAAACTAACGCTGGTGATCCGTATGGAAACAGTGTTACTCGAAATGGTTAAAAGTTATATCAATTTGGTCATCCAGTGGCATTTTACTGCCATATAACATAACTAACTAGTGGCTAATATTAGCCACAGAAGGCAACTAGCACTGAACCGGAAGAACAAATACGTTTGCGTTGAACGCGGAAGAGAGAAAAAGTGGGCGTGGTGAATAAGGTGAATAGAAAGCAGGCTAAATTGCCCCCCCCCCCCCCCCCACCTCAATGTGTGACTGTTTCTCTCTTGATATACAGTAACAAGTTTTGTTTTGAAAATCGACAGGATGTTTTATTTTATTATTCTCGTGAATTCCTGCCCAGCTCGATCTGCTCTGTGCTGCTTGACGCAACTCAAAGAGGCAAGTGAAAATACACAGGGCGCATATGGTTTAGCAGAGCAGAGGAGAGAGCCGCTTCGGGGACGCGTCTGGTGGACAGAGGTGTTGTTCACTAGACAGGTTTCAAGCAGCTCCGGCGGCCGTAATGCAACGCTTCCTGGTGGAATCTGCCGCTAGAAGTGGGTAGATGCAAAACCGTCTGAAAAATAAGTGGGTAGGCGCCATCTAGCTGGGTCTACAGTATCTACCCTGCACTACAACACTGACAATATATGACTCCATAATTCAGTTAAACGTCGAGTTTTCTTTGTCGCCTCTGAGGAAGAAAATATGTCACACATGCTAAATGTTCATCTAAAATTAGACACAGAGGGTTATCTACTATTTACATTTTAGGCAAATCAGTTGGTGCCCTTAGCCAGAGAGAGCAGGTAGGAGGTCCAAGGCTGGATGGACAGACATGTTCTGTCCTCTGGGACCTGACAGTGGAGAGAGTGGCAGCAAAGGCAGTAAGACAGTGACGGTACTCCTGCCTGCTATATTCCTATTGGCTACTCCTACCTGCTATATGCCTATTGGCTACTCCTACCTGCTATATTCCTATTGGCTACTCCTACCTGCTATATTCCTATTGGCGTCAAAGTTCAGCGCCACACGCCCAAGTGGGACAGACTGCAGGGGGCAGGACAGAGCAACTTTCACACAACCTTGGGAGAATGACTAAGCTTTCAGGGTGACGGGAGGGAGAGAGAGCGAGAGAGAGAGCGAGAGAGAGAGCGAGAGAGAGAGAGAGAGGGGGAGAGAACCAGAGAGACAGACAGAGGTAGCGAAAGAGATACAGAGTCAGAGAGAGACAGAGGCAGAAAGAGAGACATCATAAAAATAATCAGTGCACATTTGCTTTAGCAACAATACATTGCAAATATGTCATTTAGCATGCTTTTTTCAAATTGTTGCAATAGTACATTTTGTCAACAGTAGTGAAACCAACTGTCAATCACTTTTCAACTTCCAAAAGAAATAAGTAGCATGTGTTATTTATATAAGCGTATTGAAATGACAAAGACAAAGACAAAGAGAGAGAGAAAGAGCGACACACAGACAGAGAGAGAGAGAGAGAGAGAGAGAGAGAAAGAGAGAGAGAGAGAGAGAGAGATGGAGAGAGAGAGAGAGAGAGAGAGAGAGAGAGAGAGAGAAAGAGAGAGAGAGAGAGAGAGAGAGATGGAGAGAGAGAGGAGAAAGAGAGAGAGAGAGAGAAAGAGAGAGAGAGAGAGAGAGAGAGAGAGATGGAGAGAGAGAGAGAGAGAGAGATGGAGAGAGAGAGAGAGAGAGAGAGAGAGAGAGAGAGAGAGAGAGAGAGAGAGAGAGAGAGAGAGAGAGACCAGACTTCACTGGTGCTTCATCAGGCTACATCAGAGTGTGCCACACCCAAGTCCACTGGTCGCAGACTGCTTTGTTCTGGCACACATACATGTACATGCACGCGCACGCACACACACACACACACATACATGTACATGCACGCGGATGCGCGCGCACGCACACACACATACATGTACATGCACGCGCACGCACATGCACGCACACACAAACACACACACAGTGTATCTGCCTGCCTGGCTCATTGTGCCTGTATTCAAATCCCATAGGCTTGCGTGTGTGTCGGCTGCCAGCTGTGTTCTTTGGCTACAGCGTGCGAGCCGCAGCTAGTCCACACTGACTGCATCCAGACGCAGCTAGTCCACACTGACTGCATCCAGACGCAGCTAGTCCACACTGACTGCATCCAGACGCAGCTAGTCCACACTGACTGCATCCAGACGCAGCTAGTCCACACTGACTGCATCCAGACGCAGCTAGTCCACACTGACTGCATCCAGACGCAGCTAGTCCACACTGACTGCATCCAGACGCAGCTAGTCCACACTGACTGCATCCAGACGCAGCTAGTCCACACTGACTGCATCCAGACGCAGCTAGTCCACACTGACTGCATCCAGACGCAGCTAGTCCACAATGACTACATCCAGACGCAGCTAGTCCACACTGACTGCATCCAGACGCAGCTAGTCCACAATGACTACATCCAGACGCAGCTAGTCCACAATGACTACATCCAGACGCAGCTAGTCCACACTGACTGCATCCAGACGCAGCTAGTCCACACTGACTACATCCAGACACAGCTAGTCCACACTGACTGCATCCAGACGCAGCTAGTCCACAATGACTACATCCAGACGCAGCTAGTCCACACTGACTGCATCCAGACGCAGCTAGTCCACAATGACTGCATCCAGACGCAGCTAGTCCACACTGACTGCATCCAGACGCAGCTAGTCCACAATGACTGCATCCAGACGCAGCTAGTCCACAATGACTGCATCCAGACGCAGCTAGTCCACAATGACTGCATCCAGACGCAGCTAGTCCACAATGACTGCATCCAGACGCAGCTAGTCCACACTGACTGCATCCAGACGCAGCTAGTCCACAATGACTGCATCCAGACGCAGCTAGTCCACACTGACTGCATCCAGACGCAGCTAGTCCACACTGACTGCATCCAGACGCAGCTAGTCCACACTGACTGCATCCAGACTAGGGCTGCACGATTATGGCAAAAATCATAATCACGATTATTTTGATTGATATTGAGATCACGATTATTTAACACGATTACTCATTGACATTGAGAACATCATGAATTTATTCAACATTTACACTGCCTTTTTATTTAACATTGGATGTCTTTGGATTTTAGATATAATTGAAAATAAATAAGTGAAAATAAATAATAAAAGTGCAAAGATTTAGAAATAAAATAAAAACTAAAATAAATATACAGTATAGGCCTACTATGTTGCAGTGAACTGCCACAACCAACTGCAACTATTAATCTACATTCAATATGTTGGTAAACATCTGAACTAGTAGTCCTTAAACCTCAAAACTAACCAAATGAGAACACTAGTAACGTTCGTTTACATTACATTAAATTACTCATTTGGCAGATGCTTTTATCCAAAGCGACTTACGTCGTTTAGGTTCATAATAGGCTATTGTTAATGTTTATCTGTGAGCTTGTTAGCTGTTGAATATGCGGTCGCATTGTAAAGTGTCCTGAATCGATGACTGTATGCGGTGGCAGTAACTAGATGGGGCTTTGTATTTTTGTTCGTTTAGCGTTTATTGCTTGGTCATAGACCACTTTGTGAGTGGATTTCAAGTGATAGGTTGTGTTGCGAGGTGCAGCCACGACCGCGCATATCTTGCACTGTTTGTTCCAAGTCTGTGGCTGTGATTGACAGGTGGGTCAAAACTCGCATCGCAATTCCGTGCTGTATATTCGCATCGCTCTTGATGTGTGGACCTTTAAACTCGCCGAAAGTAACCATAGTGTTTCCACCCCACATACGTTGTTTTACCTCTCCTCTCGACCAGCGGCTCCTCTTTCTGTGACTTCTCTCATCTTATTCTTGTGCTACCACGAAATAAGCGGGGAGGAGAAGTGCCGTGGCTCTCTGTTCACATGACGACAGTCATTCCCAACTCGAGCGGTGTGTGTGTGTGTTTTGGGCTTTGGGGGAGGGGCCGAGCACACCGCTGCAAAGGAAAGGGTGCGCTCGATTTACAACACAAGACAGAACGAGAGTGACAAGAGCCGCAAAATCGTTGTATGTCGATTATCTTGTTTTCATAATCGTGGACAGCCCAAATCGTAATCATGATTAAAATTCGATTAATCGCCCAGCCCTAATCCAGACGCAGCTAGTCCACACTGACTGCATCCAGACGCTGCTAGTCCACACTGACTGCATCCAGACGCAGCTAGTCCACAATGACTGCATCCAGACGCAGCTAGTCCACACTGACTGCATCCAGACGCAGCTAGTCCACACTGACTGCATCCAGATGCAGCTAGTCCACACTGACTGCATCCAGACGCAGCTCGGTGACAGAGCTGGGCACTGCACACATGAGACAAGCTCTCATTAAGAAGAATTACTGGGCTCTCAGGGAAGTGACACACATGCTAAATAGCACCGCCTCCCAAGTCTGTGTCCATCCTGTCAAAACGTGTTGAAGGGACCAAAGTCTGTGTCCATCCTGTCAAAAGAGACCAAAGTCTGTGTCCATCCTGTCAAAACGTGTTGAAGGGACCAAAGTCTGTGTCCATCCTGTCAAAACGTGTTGAAGAGACCAAAGTCTGTGTCCATCCTGTCAAAACGTGTTGAAGAGACCAAAGTCTGTGTCCATCCTGTCAAAAGAGACCAAAGTCTGTGTCCATCCTGTCAAAACGTGTTGAAGGGACCAAAGTCTGTGTCCATCCTGTCAAAAGAGACCAAAGTCTGTGTCCATCCTGTCAAAACGTGTTGAAGGGACCAAAGTCTGTGTCCATCCTGTCAAAACGTGTTGAAGAGACCAAAGTCTGTGTCCATCCTGTCAAAAGAGACCAAAGTCTGTGTCCATCCTGTCAAAACATGTTGAAGAGACCAAAGTCTGTGTCCATCCTGTCAAAACATGTTGAAGAGACCAAAGTCTGTGTCCATCCTGTCAAAACGTGTTGAAGGGACCAAAGTCTGTGTCCATCCTGTCAAAATGTGTTGAAGAGACCAAAGTCTGTGTCCATCCTGTCAAAACATGTTGAAGAGACCAAAGTCTGTGTCCATCCTGTCAAAACGTGTTGAAGAGACCAAAGTCTGTGTCCATCCTGTCAAAATGTGTTGAAGAGACCAAAGTCTGTGTCCATCCTGTCAAAACGTGTTGAAGAGACCAAAGTCTGTGTCCATCCTGTCAAAACATGTTGAAGAGACCAAAGTCTGTGTCCATCCTGTCAAAACGTGTTGAAGAGACCAAAGTCTGTGTCCATCCTGTCAAAACGTGTTGAAGAGACCAAAGTCTGTGTCCATCCTGTCAAAACATGTTGAAGAGACCAAAGTCTGTGTCCATCCTGTCAAAACATGTTGAAGAGACCAAAGTCTGTGTCCATCCTGTCAAAACATGTTGAAGAGACCAAAGTCTGTGTCCATCCTGTCAAAACATGTTGAAGAGACCAAAGTCTGTGTCCATCCTGTCAAAACATGTTGAAGAGACCAAAGTCTGTGTCCATCCTGTCAAAACGTGTTGAAGAGACCAAAGTCTGTGTCCATCCTGTCAAAACGTGTTGAAGAGACCAAAGTCTGTGTCCATCCTGTCAAAACGTGTTGAAGAGACCAAAGTCTGTGTCCATCCTGTCAAAACATGTTGAAGAGACCAAAGTCTGTGTCCATCCTGTCAAAACATGTTGAAGAGACCAAAGTCTGTGTCCATCCTGTCAAAACATGTTGAAGAGACCAAAGTCTGTGTCCATCCTGTCAAAACGTGTTGAAGAGACCAAAGTCTGTGTCCATCCTGTCAAAACGTGTTGAAGAGACCAAAGTCTGTGTCCATCCTGTCAAAACGTGTTGAAGAGACCAAAGTCTGTGTCCATCCTGTCAAAACGTGTTGAAGGGACCAAACCGCAGACGCACGACAGATGTGACATTATCGGCTGCCTGCCAAACCCAAATGACATGCTGCTAATTGCGGAGGGGCCAAAGTTTTTCTTTACAGATTTACCCTCGCAGCCGTTTCCGCAGGCGGGGCGTTTCGTCTGCCCGGCCTCCTGCATGATGCACTGGATCTGACAATCCCAACAGCAGCTCCATCAATCTGCTGGCAATGCAGCAAGACCAACAATGTGAGCATCAGCACCGAGGCACCACAGAGCAAAAAGCACCGAGTGAGGGCTAATACAGTACGGACCACCCAGGCTCACTGAAGCCATGTGAGTGGAGGTTCCAGAGGCAGAGGCACACAGGAGCATTTAGGCTTGAGTCTTTTCTATTCACTTAGAGTTGTCTCAGCTTCACATCACATCACATCAGGGTTTCTGAGACTGCCGTCCAGCCACAGACAGCAGGCGCGGTTTGGCCAGAATAAAAAGCAGCTTCCTGAGTAGGTAAACAAAACGATTAATGCAAGGTTTTATTGATGCCCCAATCAGGGAATTCCCATCGCCCGTCCCGTTCCAGAGAGGTCAGAGGTCAGGGTCAACTATAGCACCGTGGCCCTGCTGGGGCTGGTGGGGTGAATTGGTGAAAGACACTTCAGCAGGGCGGAGTCTCTAATCACTAAGCCGCCCAAATGGGGGACAGGGAGATATGAATGGCTAGATGTAACCCCAGAGGAATCTATGGGTCTCTATGGGGATCAGAGACACCTGTCTTTCTTAAAGGTGTAGAACAAAGACGACCACATGTGTGGTTTTACATGTACAGTGACATAGAGCCCACACACTGAAATGATGCAACACTACTGAAAGCAGAGAGCGGAGGGGGAAGGGCTGCACATGGTAGATTCAAATGAAATTGGATACTAGATAGTAGATAAGGAATACTGGGTTACCAAATGCACGTTCAAAAAAAACTGTATACAAAACCATTTACAATATATAGTTACTGTGTACACATCAATCCACAGATCTGTGCCATGAGTATAACACACAGAACAGTGTATACCACAAAAGAAACTCATAAACGGTGTTGGATTTCAGTGTGTGGATTTTGCATATAGAAATTGATAGCACTACATCCCATAACTTCTGCATGTGTTAGCCAGAGGCATAATCCTAATATTCACAGGGTCCAACTGTTGACTGGTTGATTCATAAGAAATCCCTCAACACATTTTAAGGCCTCCACCCGCTCTCTTCATCATCTGCTTCCCCCGTCAAACCCACATCTTCCTCTCCCTCCAGCTGGAATCAGCCAAGCGGGATGGGATGGGATGGGGGGGCGGGGCTCTGTGCCCCGGGGAGCGCCAGGGGAGCGGTCCGTGCCCCTGCCAGCTGCCGCCTTATGTAGCATGAGGTTAAATGACAGCTCGTCCTACAGTCGTAACATGAAGTTAAATGACAGCTCGTCCTACAGTCGTAACATGAGGTTAAATGACAGCTCGTCCTACAGTCGTAACATGAGGTTAAATGACAGCTCGTCCTACAGTCGTAACATGAGGTTAAATGACAGCTCGTCCTACAGTCGTAACATGAGGTTAAATGACAGCTCGTCCTACAGTCGTAACATGAGGTTAAATGACAGCTCGTCCTACAGTCGTAACATGAGGTTAAATGACAGCTCGTCCTACAGTCGTAACATGAGGTTAAATGACAGCTCGTCCTACAGTCGTAACATGAGGTTAAATGACAGCTCGTCCTACAGTCGTAACATGAGGTTAAATGACAGCTCGTCCTACAGTCGTAACATGAGGTTAAATGACAGCTCGTCCTACAGTCGTAACATGAGGTTAAATGACAGCTCGTCCTACAGTCGTAACATGAGGTTAAATGACAGCTCGTCCTACAGTCGTAACATGAGGTTAAATGACAGCTCGTCCTACAGTCGTAACATGAGGTTAAATGACAGCTCGTCCTACAGTCGTAACATGAGGTTAAATGACAGCTCGTCCTACAGTCGTAACATGAGGTTAAATGACAGCTCGTCCTACAGTCGTAACATGAGGTTAAATGACAGCTCGTCCTACAGTCGTAACATGAGGTTAAATGACAGCTCGTCCTACAGTCGTAACATGAAGTTAAATGACAGCTCGTCCTACAGTCGTAACATGAAGTTAAATGACAGCTCGTCCTACAGTCGTAACATGAGGTTAAATGACAGCTCGTCCTACAGTCGTAACATGAAGTTAAATGACAGCTCGTCCTACAGTCGTAACATGAGGTTAAATGACAGCTCGTCCTACAGTCATAACATGAAGTTAAATGACAGCTCGTCCTACAGTCGTAACATGAAGTTAAATGACAGCTCGTCCTACAGTCGTAACATGAAGTTAAATGACAGCTCGTCCTACAGTCGTAACATGAAGTTAAATGACAGCTCGTCCTACAGTCGTAACATGAAGTTAAATGACAGCTCGTCCTACAGTCGTAACATGAAGTTAAATGACAGCTCGTCCTACAGTCGTAACATGAGGTTAAATGACAGCTCGTCCTACAGTCGTAACATGAAGTTAAATGACAGCTCGTCCTACAGTCGTAACATGAAGTTAAATGACAGCTCGTCCTACAGTCGTAACATGAGGTTAAATGACAGCTCGTCCTACAGTCGTAACATGAAGTTAAATGACAGCTCGTCCTACAGTCGTAACATGAAGTTAAATGACAGCTCGTCCTACAGTCGT
Organism: Poromitra crassiceps; assembly: GCF_964638095.1. NCBI lineage: Eukaryota > Metazoa > Chordata > Actinopteri > Beryciformes > Melamphaidae > Poromitra > Poromitra crassiceps. The sequence continues at coordinate 1,743,476 of NC_139636.1, forward strand.
AACATGAGGTTAAATGACAGCTCGTCCTACAGTCGTAACATGAGGTTAAATGACAGCTCGTCCTACAGTCATAACATGAGGTTAAATGACAGGTCGTCCTACAGTCGTAACATGAGGTTAAATGACAGCTCGTCCTACAGTCGTAACATGAGGTTAAATGACAGCTCGTCCTACAGTCGTAACATGAGGTTAAATGACAGCTCGTCCTACAGTCGTAACATGAGGTTAAATGACAGCTCGTCCTACAGTCATAACATGAGGTTAAATGACAGGTCGTCCTACAGTCGTAACATGAGGTTAAATGACAGCTCGTCCTACAGTCGTAACATGAGGTTAAATGACAGCTCGTCCTACAGTCGTAACATGAGGTTAAATGACAGCTCGTCCTACAGTCATAACATGAGGTTAAATGACAGCTCGTCCTACAGTCGTAACATGAGGTTAAATGACAGCTCGTCCTACAGTCATAACATGAGGTTAAATGACAGCTCGTCCTACAGTCGTAACATGAGGTTAAATGAATAATACGAGGAGGAGTGAGAAACCATAATGAATGCAGAAAACTCGAGGGCCCGGCTTTGAACAGTTGAAAGAACAAAAGAACAGCATCAAACAGAGCTTTGCTATCATGCTAACAATCTGCACCAGTGACACTACTGTGCCACAGCAAGAGCTTCGAAGAAGGCTGTGAAACAAAGTGAAAGTGATTTTAATATTTTAATATCCATGGACAGACGCGTAAGAGAGTGGTACTGTAGGATGCCTTGCTACTCGTCTTTTTGTTTAGCAATTTATTGGATTTTTCTTTGAGTAATATTCTCAAAAGAATATGTAAAACACTATGAGGAAGACGGATCCAACAATTAACTTTGGCAACAGATGGAGGACTTAAAGCAGAGCTGTGTATATAGAAGAGTCGTGACATCTCCATTCACTCCAATGGACCAGTTTTTTACTCTCAAGAGTTCCAGGAAGTAAGGTTCTGGATTAAGCAGCGCTGTCGAGTTGCAGTGAAATGGACAGTTTGTGTTGTACTTTGAAAGTTTTTTTGTTTGTTTTTCAATCAAATTGTACATTATCAGCTTTATTTTAGCATTCAAAAGTAGCGCGAGACCCCTTCCTGGCTGTTCATTGGCTAATGAGACACGCATTTTGGTCCTCGGCTGACGCCACTCTCTCTCTAATTTGCTCTGACTTAAAGAACTCACAGTCTTCTTCATGTGATTGTGTAGACTGTAGAGGTGATGCTTCAGACTGTGGTCAGTAGTAGTTTGGACTTCAAACGATGCACTCAAGACACAATCTATCAGAGCATCAACAAGGTCACCGTGTCACATGGTGACAAATGACTGAGCCCGAGGCCTTCATCATGTCACATGTGTGACAGAGGGACAGCAGCTAAAGTGTGGCTGTGGTCATTTTTCCACTGAGTAGTCCATGTGTAAAACGTCTGCAGTGCCATTTCATCTTTAAAGGAACACTCTGCCCATTCTCAAACAGCTTTGTATCATTACAAAATCAGTATATCTGAAAGTTGTGGACCAGCGATGTAATTTGTGTATGAATGACTTAAATCAACTCCCAATAACTGTCAAACTAAAGGTCCTTACACATCGGGAGCGTTTTTTTCGTGTGACGGCGAAGTTTCGCGTTATTGCGGTGTTTATTTTTTCGAACCACGGTCGATTTTTCAGAAATTCGCTTCCGACGTGTACACATCTGTGGCTGTGATTGACAGGTGGGTCAAAACTCGCATCGCAATTTCGTGCTGTATATTCGCATCGCTCTTGATGTGTAAGGACCTTAAGTGTTGTGTTGAGTTGAGTGTTCCTTTACAAAAAAGACCCTATGTCCTAATCTATGTCCTTTCCACTGTTAAGATGCCTTCTCTAAAGACTGAGTTGAGCTCTTGTTTACATTCATACTTGAGGACAGTATGTTGTGACCAAGTTGATTTCATGGCAAACCTTTTGTCAGATAAGCCATGTTTAGTCATTTTGTTTTGCACTCGCCAAATCAAAATACACACATGCTTCACACATGATTTCCAGTCAGTTTGGTGGGAGTGGAAGTTGGCCTAGAGGTAGGTTAGAGGAGCAGGCTTGTGACCAGAAACACGCCACTTCAAATCCCAGACTGGCTGGGAAAATGTGGGTGGCGGTGGGGGAAGCAGATGAGAAATCCCCTCCCTTAACAATAACTGGTGGTGTGTGGATTTGCCCCAAGGGGGAAATCCACTCTAAAACACTGGTGTAAAAACAGCTAGTGGCGATGTACCATGTATTTTTTCTTATTCCTGCAGCTGACAAACTCAGTTGAGATATTGCCAGCTCAGCTACAGTGGAGTTTTAGACAATATAAAAAATATAAAGAATATATTTTTGTAGAAGAGGAAGAGAGACCTCGTTGATGACATCATCACTGATGACATCACAATGGGGGCACATGACATCGTCAGATGTGACGTCTCGCAGATGACATCATCAGCGGTGATGTCATATGCGCTATCCACGATGATTATATCAGCAAGCGCATGACAGTACAAATCGACTCTATCAACATCAACATCAATATCTCTCTCTCTACTGAAGAGAGCCACGCCATCGACAGGTCAAAGACACTATCGAGGGGCTCGACAAGATCAACAAGTTCAAGTCGAAGATCAAGCACATACTGAAGCGGACGTCAGCTCCATGCCAGAAACGATGACTTCCAGGAGATGGACGACTGGACCACTCCAGGGCCAGAAGGCTGGCGTCTGTTGTGACGTCTGTTGTGCTTACCTGTCGCTCTTCCGGATAGAAGCCGCGGGACATACACCGCCTTCTCCCCCACACTTTACAGGAGGTGCTGGCCCACACTTTACAGGAGGTGTTGGCCCACACTTTACAGGAGGGTGCTGCTGGCCCACACTTTACAGGAGGTGCTGCTGGCCCACACTTTACAGGAGGTGCTGCTGGCCCACACTTTACAGGTGGTGCTGGCCCACACTTTACAGGAGGTGCTGGCCCACACTTTACAGGAGGTGTTGGCCCACACTTTACAGGAGGTGCTGCTGGCCCACACTTTACAGGAGGTGCTGGCCCACACTTTACAGGAGGTGTTGGCCCACACTTTACAGGAGGTGCTGGGCCTACACTTTACAGGAGGTGCTGGCCCACACTTTACAGGAGGTGCTGCTGGCCCACACTTTACAGGAGGTGCTGCTGGCCCACACTTTACAGGAGGTGCTGGCCCACACTTTACAGGAGGTGCTGGCCCACACTTTACAGGAGGTGCTGGCCCACACTTTACAGGAGGTGCT
>NC_139636.1:1751779-1786779 GCF_964638095.1 Poromitra crassiceps
TAACACGTTAAGTGCCATAGCCGAGATATCTCGTCTTACATAATCCAACGCTTGAGTGCCAGAGCCGAGATATCTCGTCTTACATAAACATTTTTTTTTTTTGACGGTGGGACATCAATCAACAACTTTTACATCTTCGAGATCACTATTGGAGCAAGAGAATGTGTATAATCTATTTTACCGACCCACTAAGTGTTGACAGTGCTCCCCCAGACGAGCGAAATCAAAGAAAAAACTGCCGCGGGAGCAAGCCATTCAAGAAAATGGCGAGGCGATTTTACAGTAATCCATTCCAGACTTGTCTTGCCCGAGAGCGGCCGCGCAGGCAGCAGCACACAGAGAGCGGAGAGCGATTTGCAAAATAGATTATAGGTGAAACACACTTTGAAACACCTCAGAAAGGCCAGAATCAACATCTGCCCATCGCCCACGCATTCCCCGGCCCATCTTGACTCGCACAAGGAGCGTCCGCACGCAGGCAAGCAGGCAGGCAGGCACGCAGGCAGGCAGGCAGGCAGCAGCAACGCGCTTCTGACACGCCCGCTGTAGAGCCAGGAGGAAGGAGGAGAAGACACACGGAGGGAGGAGTTTGAATGAGAGGGGTGTTTCCTGTTGTTATGGAGGAAATTACTGTTCAAAACTATTGTTTAGAATGTCTGACGGTCTTACTGATGCCAAAAATGAATGGTTAAAGTGACTGTTCTATCGAATTTCACAAAAAGCCATTTATCTCTGAATAAATTTCCAGACGCTGAAACCATGCTGTACTCAACGGCTAATATCTACATAACTACTAACTCTACAAACTAACTCTTTTAGACAGAGAAAGCACACATTCTATTAGTTATTTTTAGATGATTGGTGTTCATGAATTCTTAACAGAAAATAATCCTCGGCTCTTGTAAAATGAGCCAGAATCCTCAAAAAAAAACCTGGCACAACTTACCTACAGGATGAAAAAATGGCTGGCACTCAATGTGTTAATAAGATTATTATTAATTTTTTCCCAAACAGTTTTTATATATTTTTTTTATTCATTGGTAACTTCATCCCTCATTATGTGTACCAACATTTCATACTTAGTCAGAACTTTAACCCCTCAAATGCCAGTGTCCAGTAGTACTGTAAGTACAGTAAAAGTACAGTAAAAACACAATTTCCCATAAATTTTTGTTCCCATAAATGCAAAGTGGATTTTTCAAGGGGGGGATTTCATAGCCTGGGATAGGTCAAAGATTGGCAGCAACATTAAGTATACAATGTAATTTCTATCTGTAAATTCAGATTACTTTTGTAATCAGATTACTCATTGTAATCAGATTACTCATTGTAATCAGATTACTTTTGTAATCAGATTATCATCAGTGATGTCGTAAGATGTTTTCGGTCACTAATGATGTCACTAATGACATTCATAGACATTGTGACATCATCAGTGGTTTTCATATTTACTGCATGATTTGAGCCAAAAAAGCAAAAAGTGCCTGTTTAGGACTTCCAGACTTTTTCCCCAAAAAACACAAATGAGCTTTAGTCGAGCATCTATCCTGGTCTAAAGGCTTCAAATTAGTAGTGTGCACTCTAAAATTCTGTTTTTGAATATTTTCCCATGTTCGGCATACAGATCAATTTCCTGTACATTTCATGAAAACTGCATGTAATTGGTTGTTGTGCCAAAACTGGGGGAATAGGGGGATATAGCGAAACACAATAGAAACTAGTAATTACAAGCCTTGACTCGAGGTGAGATGTGTAACATCAGGGAAATAATCTTTTTTGGGGAAAAAAGCTGGAGGTCCTAAAAAAAGTGTTGTTTTTGTTCAAAATTAACATTGAAAACAATGGGAAAACTATGCAATGGACTTTGAGGCCATGTAATTCCCCCAAATTTTCAGCCAACCACAAAATTCCATTTCAAGGTCAAATTTCAAGGTGTTTGGTCCAGGATGATAGAATAAAAACATAATGTGAGTGCATTTTTTTTTTCAATGGCTGGAGGTCCCAAAAAAGTATGTTATAATGGAAGTCAATGAGAATTTGCGTTCCAAAAAACAACCGCCAACAGTAAACGTGTGAGTATTTTCTCTACAGGAGGCCACGAAGTGTCCCTAACATGGTGAGAGGGAGAGTTTTGTAAAACACACAGAAAAAAAGACCTGAGCACACATTTGGCCTTAGACCACCAAAAATGTCAAAACCCCATCCGCGCGAATGTTAAAACGATCCAACCGTTGGACTAACAGGGTACAAGGGTTTACGTCAAAAAAATGATTTTTTTTTTTTGACCGTGGGATGTGCATCTAACCCTTTTACATCTCTTATATAAATATTGAAGCCACCGAACGTGTACAACCCATTCCACCGACCCACTAAGTGGCGACAGTGCTCTCCTGACTAGAGGAAGGCAAGCAAAAAGCAGTGTGAGGAAGCCATTCTCATGAAAATGGATTGGCGAAAACGCTTTCGTTTTCGCGCTGATTGCTGGCGGTACGGGATTGCAAATTTGCATAATAGATTACGGGTGGAACACACTTTGAAACACGCAGCATAAATATGACCAGAATCGCAAAAGCTTCATCAAAGCTCTCAACCGAAACTCCAAGAAACGAGCGAGCCCATATCCAGACTTGCACAGCGGCCGCCAGCAGACAGGCAGCAGCAGCAAAGCAGTGAGCCTGGTGACGCGAGGTTACAGCAGCAACAGAAACGAGCTTGTGACACGCCCGCTGCAGCCCGCTAACACACACGGAGGGAGGAGTTTGAAGGAGAGGGGTGTTTCCTGCTGTTATGGAGGAAATTACTGTTCAAAACTATTGTTTAGATGTCTGACGTCTTACTGATGCCAAAAATGAATGGTTAAAGTGACTGTTCTATCGAATTTCACAAAAAGCCATTTATCTCAGAATAAATTTTCAGACGCTGAAACCATGCTGTATTCAAGTGCTAATGCCTACATAACTACTAACTCTACAAACTAACTCTTTTAGACAGAGAAAGCACACATTCTATTAGTTTTCTTTTTAGATATTTTGTGTTCACAAAATCTTAGCAGAAAAGAATCCTCAGGTCTTGAAAGATGAGCCAGAATCCTCAAAAAAACCCTCTGGCAGAACCTACCTACAGTAAAAAAAAAAAACAGCTGGCAGTGAATGTGTTAATATGATATTTTTATATCGTAAAACATAGGTTATATACCCGCTAAGCCTATTTCTGGACTTTTTAACCATAATAACCTCTGAAAAGCGCAATAACACAAGAAAGACTACTATTCAAAATCAAATAAAACATTTATTTCACAGCAGCAGATTAAGGCATTAATAGAGGTTCAAGGGTTCATAGGTTCAAATGTAATAAATAGCTACATCTCTGACACCTTGTGACAACCAAAGCACAGCAAATAGCGCTTCCCTGCCAATTCTGAAACAACAGAGCTATGTTTACAGGGGGTAGCCTACATCAACTTAAACTGATCAAATTTGATGAAGACTGCAGAAACAGCAGCCTAAAAATGTCAGGTACAAACATTGCCTAACTGGCCTTTATAGATTAACTGTTCTTTAAAAAAAAAAAAAATGTTTTTTTTTTTTTTTTTCAAGTGAGGGGGCCGAAAATTGAACTGAGGGGGCTAAGCCCCCTGAGGCCCCCTCGTGGCGCCGGGCCTGGGCTGGTGTATAGTGACTCTGGTGTATAGTGACTCTGGTGTATAGTGACTCTGGTGTATAGTGACTCTGGTGTATAGTGACTCTGGTGTATTAGTGACTCTGGTGTATAGTGACTCTGGTGTATGGTGACTCTGGTGTATAGTGACTCTGGTGTATAGTGACTCTGGTGTATTAGTGACTCTGGTGTATTAGTGACTCTGGTGTATAGTGACTCTGGTGTATAGTGACTCTGGTGTATAGTGACTCTGGTGTATAGTGACTCTGGTGTATTAGTGACTCTGTTGTATAGTGACTCTGGTGTATAGTGACTCTGGTGTATTAGTGACTCTGGTGTATTAGTGACTCTGGTGTATAGTGACTCTGGTGTATAGTGACTCTGGTGTATAGTGACTCTGGTGTATAGTGACTCTGGTGTATAGTGACTCTGGTGTATAGTGACTCTGGTGTATAGTGACTCTGGTGTATAGTGACTCTGGTGTATTAGTGACTCTGGTGTATTAGTGACTCTGGTGTATAGTGACTCTGGTGTATAGTGACTCTGGTGTATAGTGACTCTAGTGTATTAGTGACTCTGGTGTATAGTGACTCTGGTGTATAGTGACTCTGGTGTATAGTGACTCTGGTGTATTAGTGACTCTGGTGTATTAGTGACTCTGGTGTATAGTGACTCTGGTGTATAGTGACTCTGGTGTATAGTGACTCTGGTGTATAGTGACTCTGGTGTATTAGTGACTCTGGTGTATTAGTGACTCTGGTGTATTAGTGACTCTGGTGTATTAGTGACTCTGGTGTATAGTGACTCTGGTGTATAGTGACTCTGGTGTATTAGTGACTCTGGTGTATAGTGACTCTGGTGTATTAGTGACTCTGGTGTATAGTGACTCTGGTGTATTAGTGACTCTGGTGTATAGTGACTCTGGTGTATTAGTGAGTCTGGTGTATAGTGACTCTGGTGTATTAGTGACTCTGGTGTATTAGTGACTCTGGTGTATTAGTGACTCTAGTGTATTAGTGACTCTGGTGTATAGTGACTCTGGTGTATTAGTGACTCTGGTGTATTAGTGACTCTGGTGTATAGTGACTCTGGTGTATAGTGACTCTGGTGTATAGTGACTCTAGTGTATTAGTGACTCTGGTGTATAGTGACTCTGGTGTATTAGTGACTCTGGTGTATAGTGACTCTGGTGTATAGTGACTCTGGTGTATAGTGACTCTGGTGTATTAGTGACTCTGGTGTATAGTGACTCTGGTGTATAGTGACTCTGGTGTATAGTGACTCTGGTGTATAGTGACTCTGGTGTATAGTGACTCTGGTGTATTAGTGACTCTGGTGTATAGTGACTCTGGTGTATAGTGACTCTGGTGTATAGTGACTCTGGTGTATAGTGACTCTGGTGTATTAGTGACTCTGGTGTATAGTGACTCTGGTGTATTAGTGACTCTGGTGTATAGTGACTCTGGTGTATAGTGACTCTGGTGTATAGTGACTCTGGTGTATAGTGACTCTGGTGTATAGTGACTCTGGTGTATAGTGACTCTGGTGTGACTCTGGTGTATAGTGACTCGTGACACGCGGCCGCTCTGCTCTTCACCGCTGTAGCTCAATGCAGGCTATTCAGAGCTGGTGGAGGGAGGGCAGGGAGGGAGGGAGGGGTGGGTCTCCCTCTCACCGGGGGGGCCGGTGGACTGAGAGCTTAGGGGCCCTGGTCTGGCCCAGACCACGCAGGCCTGTTTTAACACGTCTGCTGGCCTGGGAGAGCCTCGCTTTAGGTCCTACTGGAGCTTGACCAAGCAAAAAAATATATAAATTCCGTTGTTCTGTTTTCCAGAGCTAAACTACAAGTGGTGGCATCAAATTCATACAGAAGAACAGAGGAGGCTGAATCTGAATCTGCCTTGACTGTCTCCAGTCAGCCATTGGCTTGTTTCTGTCCGATGTACTCTTTTAAATGCTTCATTTTTCTTAGTTTGAGCTTTTAGCCTTCATTTGGCTGTTGATGCTCCAGCCTCTGTGCTTTTCTCTGCTTTGTAACCCTCTATTTTGTGAAGCACTTTGGTACACACTGGCTTTCTGCTTCAAAGCACTGTCTGTCTGTATACATACAAGTTGACTCGTTTCTCCACCTCTTCATTTGCAGAGTAGAGTTTATCCTCTTTTTTGCTAACATGTGTACAATACAGTTCTATGAGTTTCGACTCTTGGGGGGGGGGGCAACGAAAAAGTAGGGTAACGGAGTCTTGCTTATGTTGTTTGCGTTATGATGAACAACTGCAAGGTCATAGGTCACTCGTGTTATTCTTCACCACAATCTAAGACTGTTTGGGCCTCACCCACACAGTGCTCAACAGTGATGAATTCAAAACGCACAGCAGCTGAAGGCCGTGCTGTCCAGCCCGACAGTCCCATGAAAAACCTCAGCCATGCCCCATTACGCACCGTGTGATGTAACCCGTCTTTACGCCTCACACTAGACTAGAATGTCTGTCTCTCTCTCACACACACACACACACACACACACAGAGCACAGAAAAGGCTTAGCAGTAATGTCACAAAACACAGTCTGCTGTAGGCTACATCAGTGGTTCTCAACATGGTGGACCACCAGGGGTCACTGAGGGGGTCCCCAGCAAGGTCTGAGAGACAACATCTCATCGAATGGGGGGGTTGTGGATGATCATTCATTAGTATGTATTTGAATGGCACGGCACGGCACGGGTCTGGATGGATAGACTGGCAGCAGGCACTAGACAGGCACTGTATGCCATGATCCACTATACGTCACGTTAATGTCTATGTGCACTGCGGGATAAGAACACGACACATCTGTAACTTCACAACAACGCATTATGTAAGACAACAGCAGAGGTGACGCCTGCAGCCCTGCCTGCCTGCCTGCCTGCTGGGGGTATTTAGCCTAGAGACCACTGGACAGCATTTTCTCTTACATGCTATAACGTTATGTCAGCAGCGTCGAAAATACAACATAGACATCCAGCTGGTGTTAAAGTGCTGTGAAATAGCAAACCCTGCGCTGCAGAGACAGAGACAGACAGCACGCAGCCTGCAAGAGGACAACCCGGTGAACCCGCCTTCTTTAATTGATGGGACAGAGACAGAGTCAATATTCCAATGGTGAACAAGCCGTGCAGTCAGTCAGTTGTGTTAAGAGCTGAAATAAAAGGGGTTTACCTCCAGCGCTGCTTGAATTCACTCCTCCTCGGCTTGAGGCTCCCCGCTAGACGCTTTTCTGGACGAGGACGAAGCAGAGCAGAGCAGAGCCTCCAAATCAACCAGCGTCCAACAAAAAAAACACTGCCTTTATTTTACCGCATGGAAACACCGCGAAAGACTGTGCGACAATGTCCGCGCGCCACGTACCCCGCGGCTCCCAATCTGTAATAATGTGTCAAATGTAGCTCTATATATAATCCAGTTGTCTTCTTCTTCTCTGTCTGTTTCCTCCAGGCACGCAGGGCGCGCAGGGCTGGCTGCTCTCTCTCTGCTGTGGAGCCGTGTGTCACGTCGCTCCGACAGCTCGCCTCTCTCTGTCTGCCTCTGGTTTTTTTCCTCCCAAGCTGGCTGCCGTCGTGCACTCGCGTTGCGCGTCCACGCGCGCCGTAGTAGTAGGGTGGGAGGGGTGTGCTGGGGGGGGGGGGGGGGGGGGGGCGGGGCTCTCTAGTCCTGTGCACTGGTCCTGTCTGTGCTGTGAAACAACAACAGCACCAAATTTGTCCATGAAGAATTGACTCTGTTCTCTGCTGGATCCTGTTCTTTTCTTTCCCCTTTGTTCCTGATTAGTATTTAAATTTATTCATTAACGTGTAATCCTCCTAGACAGTGTCATTCATCCATTCACCACATGGCTGAAATGGTTATGGGGGGGTGTGGCCAAAATGATGGCTATGCCTCCATCCTCCTAACAAAAACCCTCTCTGTCCCTGTTGCCTAGGACCCTAACGAGGGGGGGGAACCCTTTAATATTCTTATCATATTGTGCTTCACAATATCATGGTGGTTCACCTGGTAGCACACGTACCACGGAGGCTCTGTCCTTCGCGTGGCCGACCCGGGTTTGAATCCGACCCATGGTCCTTTGCCACATGTCATCCCCTCTCTCTCCCCACCTTTCCTGTCTGCTTACTGTCATATCTAATAAAGGCAAAATGCCCCCCAAAAATAATCTTTAAAAAAAAATTGTCATATTGTTATAGTGTGTTTGTAATTCTCACTGTTGAGCTTGTTGTGACCTATACCTAACTGTACTTTTTTTTTTTGTATCAATCCTATGCATGTGTGTCTATATATTCCAATGGGACTTCATATTTGTGGACTATAGTAGTCGCTATCATAGGTATGGGCGGTGTCTCGTCATAGACGCGTGGTCAATGGGTTTTTCCCTTTTTCTATGGCTTTTTGTTTATCGTTTTTTACCTAGAATCCCCCTATCGTATTGTATAGCATTCATATATATTTCATATATATTTATACATTTGTATATAGCTGTATAGCATTCAAGAGTATTTGTTGCATCTGTTAGGGGCCATACTTTGACCTTTAGTAGAAGCCTCTTGCCATGTCCCTGCAACAGCTTCAGCATATTCTATCATTTTATTCGTTATACATTTCCCTGGATTGTAGCCAGGTAAAAACCTGAAATGCAAATGTAGAAAGCATGTTTAGTTTCGAAAGCCGTTGCTATTTTAGCCTCAGGGTCACTGCTTTGTAAATGTCTCTGGATTAGTGCCAGATACAACCTGAAATGCAAATGTAAATATTAACTCTGCACACATCCTCTTCCATGTCCGTGTCCTGACAAAATAGGATTTTTTTTGTCAAAGGTCAACCTCATTTTGACAGCGGATGCTGCACAGAAAGCATCTTCACATGCAGCACTTTAATGTGATTATGGAATGACTACAGGCCTACTGGATCTTTGTTCCCACAAAACATCAGCCCTTCATCTCAGTGCCATTTGAAGGAGATGAGTCAAATGAGAAGATGACATGTGACCTTTACTAAAGGTCACGTCATCTTTTATATAGCCCATGCTATATAGCCCATTTTATAAAGCCCATGCTAAAGGCTTTAGCATGGGCTAAAGGCTTTAGCATGGGCTACCTCAGTGGGAGTGAAAAGCAGTGTCAGCTGCTCTCTTGCCACTGAGCTACAGTACAGAGGATTTTCAAATCTGCTATGATCAGGGGTGTAGTGGTAAATTCAGAGGTGAGTAAACTATCCAAGGTGAGTAGTTTACCCACCTTGTTTCCCCTCATTGATTTATGTAGGTGATGTTAAAATAGGCGAGTAAAATATCTGCCTCATTTCAAAGAGGTAGGTAAACTGTGTTTACTTGCATTCCCCAACTATAATGCATACGTGATCAAACTAACTTGTGATAGAAAATTGATCCGGGGAGTGAATATCCCAAGTCAAGTATTGGTTTATACGAATGGTTAGATTTGTTGCTTTTTGGGATCATACCACGTTGATGGAGATTATCTTTGGAAGAATTATGAGTAACACTGTTTCTCATAATTCTTGTAAAATTACCTGTTACTGAAACAGGTTCGGCTCTTGTAGGCATGTGTTGACAAGAAGGTGTTGTGCAAACTAAGGACGCCTGCCAGTGAGTCAATATTCCCATCACAACACATCTGCCTGTCAGATGTATTTGTCTGTTGAAAGGTCACTCTGGGGCTCACTCTTAAGGTGCATATACCTGTGTAAAATAATAATACACGCTGTTATACCTGTGTAGAAATAATACACACTGTTATACCTGTGTAGAAATAATACACACTGTTATACCTGTGTAGAAATAATACACGCTGTTATACCTGTGTAGAAATAATACACGATGTTATACCTGTGTAGAAATAATACACGCTGTTATACCTGTGTAGAAATAATACACGCTGTTATACCTGTGTAGAAATAATACACACTGTTATACCTGTGTAGAAATAATACACGCTGTTATACCTGTGTAGAAATAATACACACTGTTATACCTGTGTAGAAATAATACACGCTGTTATACCTGTGTAGAAATAATACACACTGTTATACCTGTGTAGAAATAATACACGCTGTTATACCTGTGTAGAAATAATACACACTGTTATACCTGTGTAGAAATAATACACGCTGTTATACCTGTGTAGAAATAATACACGCTGTTATACCTGTGTAGAAATAATACACGCTGTTATACCTGTGTAGAAATAATACACGCTGTTATACCTGTGTAGAAATAATACACACTGTTATACCTGTGTAGAAATAATACACGCTGTTATACCTGTGTAGAAATAATACACGCTGTTATACCTGTGTAGAAATAATACACGCTGTTATACCTGTGTAGAAATAATACACGCTGTTATACCTGTGTAGAAATAATACACACTGTTATACCTGTGTAGAAATAATACACACTGTTATACCTGTGTAGAAATAATACACACTGTTATACCTGTGTAGAAATAATACACGCTGTTATACCTGTGTAGAAATAATACACGCTGTTATACCTGTGTAGAAATAATACACACTGTTATACCTGTGTAGAAATAATACACGCTGTTATACCTGTGTAGAAATAATACACGCTGTTATACCTGTGTAGAAATAATACACACTGTTATACCTGTGTAGAAATAATACACACTGTTATACCTGTGTAGAAATAATACACACTGTTATACCTGTGTAGAAATAATACACGCTGTTATACCTGTGTAGAAATAATACACGCTGTTATACCTGTGTAGAAATAATACACACTGTTATACCTGTGTAGAAATAATACACACTGTTATACCTGTGTAGAAATAATACACGCTGTTATACCTGTGTAGAAATAATACACGCTGTTATACCTGTGTAGAAATAATACACACTGTTATACCTGTGTAGAAATAATACACACTGTTATACCTGTGTAGAAATAATACACACTGTTATACCTGTGTAGAAATAATACACGCTGTTATACCTGTGTAGAAATAATACACACTGTTATACCTGTGTAGAAATAATACACACTGTTATACCTGTGTAGAAATAATACACGCTGTTATACCTGTGTAGAAATAATACACACTGTTATACCTGTGTAGAAATAATACACGCTGTTATACCTGTGTAGAAATAATACACACTGTTATACCTGTGTAGAAATAATACACGCTGTTATACCTGTGTGGAAATAATACCTGTGTTAAACCTGTGTAGAAATAATACACACTTACCGCTTTCAGACAGACACGGTTCTGGCTCTGGCTCTGGCTCCGTTCTGGAGTCTCAGAACCTTGGTGCTTTCTGGCGAACCAGCCCGTGTTCACACCAGTTTAAGCGGAACCAAAGTGGGAGGACATTATTCGGTAGTCCTCCTTCAATTTATTTTTATTTTTTTAAGTTTATTAATTATTTGGTCTGGCGTTCGAGTGAACCCAGCCTTGGCCCTCTCTTCTGCAAGTTCGGCATACGACTTGCTCTTTCTTGTACTGCTTTCTAGCTTTTCTTGAGATTCGGTAGATGCCCAAATCACCACTAAACATTTGGTTTCCTCAGGAGACCACTGCAAATTATTTTTCTCCATGTTGTCACTGCCTTCTTCTCCTTCCTGCTCGTTTTCACAGCCTAGAATTAGACATGCCCACTGATGATGTCACGGTTCCCAAGGAAAACCAACTATTTTTTGGTTCCGCTGAGAACCAACTTTTCAGGTTCCGAACCAATTATTTTTTCGGTCTGAACGCGCCGGCCGGTTCAAATTAGGGTTCTGGAACCGGAACCGGCACGGAGCCCTGCCGGTGTGAAAGCCCTAACTGTGAGTCTAATTTGGGATTTAGCAGCAGATCTGAGAAACTGCTCTGGGGGGGGCTACTAGCCTACCTTTCACTAGTGTGAAGGGTCAGTTCTCAACAATAGAATTAGGCTCGTGTCTAAAATGAACCAGACCCGCCACAACAACGACAGAACCAGCCAAACACATAGGTTGTCATTTAAGAAGATATCAAAAGGGGAATGTGGACTCACCCTGCCGCTCGGCCACAAACAGCAGGTGGAGCTGTGCAGATCAACGTCACTTGGCGAGCTCAGGCTGAGGTCTGGAGGCGAGTCAGGGTTTGCCTCCATCCATTGGTTTTGATGCTTTAACTCAAATATCTCCAAAGCAAGGGAGTTAAGAAAAAGGGGGAAACAGGTCGAGAGAATATGGCTTCAGTGGTCACGCAGCCTGCAGCCGAGTTGCGGGCAAGGCCACGCAGCGGCCGAACTGTGAATGTGAGCTGCAGGGCCAGCTTGGCTCAGCGAGCCCGAATAGCGGCCGAGCCTAGGAATCAATTGCTCAAAGTTAAGCACGAGCGCGGGGGCTATTTGAGTAAGGTGACCAGATTTCTCAAATGAATATCGGGGACATTTCCAGTCCGGCAATCAGTATATTATTAAAATATCCAATGTTATTACCTATTGTAACGTGTTCAGGTAATCCAAGTATTACCTGTAATGTGATGTGCAACCTAAGTGTCTGGATTGTAGCTAGGAACTAATGTGCTGGGGTGTGTTCCTAGGGGAAACGGGGTATATAGGACCAGCGGCCGGAGTGCCGGTGGTCAGTCAAGCTATGGAGTGAGCGAGACCGGGTGTTGTGTGTAGAGCTAGCGTTGTGAAGCTAGCTGCTAGGAGCTAAAGAAGCCTGTGAATAAAGACCCTGTACCAACTACAACTCTCCGTTCTTTGGCGTATCACCGATACGTTACATTGGTGTCAGAAGTGAAGCGGTAACGCCTGATTCGGTCGAGAGGGGAGAGAGTGAGGAGGAACAGCGGAGAAAAGTTTGAAGATCAAAGGCTCGAGCGACCTAGCGGTAGCGAGCTAGCTGTGTGAGCTAGCTGCTACGAGCGCCACGTGTGATGGTGCGTCTAGAAGAAAGCCTGTCGGCGAACGGGAGAGAAGAGGGGCTGACGACAGAGATCAGCTCGATGCTGGCGGGCATGGAGGCCCGTGTGTTGAAAGAAGTCAGACGGCTGGTGGAAGGAACTCCTGCCTGGGCAGTGGAGGTATTGCGGACGCTGCGAGAAGTCATGCAGCGGTTGGATTTGATGAGCGCAGAGGGAGCGCAGTGTGAAGAACAGCCGGAGGAGCCACAAAATAGACTGTGTTGGAGCTGTGGAGAACCGGGCCATGTGGCGAGGTGGTGCCGAGGCGGACCCGGGAGACGGACCGGGTATGCGGGACAACGACATGGACAGCAGGGAGCCTGCTGGGCATGCGGCGCGATCGGACATTTAGCCAGAGAATGTCAAGAAGCTGTCGGGGATTGGAGGACAGCGAGAGAGGAGAGACAGGTGAGGCTTTGTTGGGCTTGCCAGTCGCCTGAACATTTAGCTAGAGACTGCACTAAGAGTGTGAACGCTGGAAGAGACACACAGCCGGGGGAGCAGCCCGAGCAACAAGCAGTGGAGCAGCCTGAGCAACAAGTGGCGGAGCAGCGGAGCAGTACAGAGCCGATTGTTCTGGGCAGGAGAGTGACTGTTGAGCAGGCCCAGGCTAGCTGCTCTGCATGCCAGCCAGTGGTGGGGGAGATCGCCATCAGCGACGAGACCATCAGGATAATGGGAATCGTTTTGAACAGCCAGAGGGAGGTGAGCGACATCATCTGCAGAGCTGTTACAGTCGGGGGAGCGGCGCTCGTGTCCCCGGGGGAGCGAGAGGGGTCAACGCTGGAGGAGTCGGCCCAGCCAAGCCGCTGCACAGCCCCCACGGCTGCGCTGCAGAAAGTCGAGGTGGAGATCGACGCCGATGGTGTTCGCCCTGCTGTCCTCAACACGCCGCACCCTGGGGGAGCGGGACGGGAGGACAAGCGAGTGCAAGCGGTGGAGCCGACAGACGAGGAGAAGCACATCACGCATGTCAACGGGGGTGAGTGGAGACGCAGACAGATGGAGGATGCGGATATCGGTCCGGTGTATGCGTGGGTAGCGGCCGGACGCCGGCCCCCTGTGGAGGAGATTCACACATGTTCCGGGGCCACGAGGGGACTGTGGAACATGTTTTCGGACCTGCATCTGGGTGGAGATGGGGTTTTAGAGAGAAAGGGGCACGGGAAAAGCGGGACCCAGTGGGTTGTACCCGGTTGCCTGCGAGAATTGGCACTGAAGGGGGTGCACGAGGGCCCATACGGTGATCGTGGGCCCGAAGAGACACTCAGCCTCCTCCGTAGACATTTCTACTGGGGCAAGCAAAAGGAGGACGTGCGGAGATACTGCAGTGCATGTGTTGACTGTGGAACACGGGGGGAAGACCGAGGAGAGTCACCCTGCGGAGGGCTAACCCCACTGGGGTTTGAGCAGGAGTAATGTGCTTCAGATGGGACAGAAGCTTTAAAAGGGGGGATGGAAATAGTGGTTGAAGTGGGATAATGTGAGTAAGAAAAAAGGTTTAAATGAAGGTAATGGAAAAAGAATGATGTAAATGTTGGGGTTGTTGTCGAACTGAAATTATATGTGGGTTGAATTGAAGATGAGTGTAAAGAAAAGAGGGAAAACGAAATAAGGTAAATGTGGGGGTTATTGGTAAATTGAAATGTGTATAAAAAAAGAGAATTGAAATGTGGGTTGAATTTAGAGGAATGGGGAAAGAGGAAGAAATGCAAATGGTGGTGGTGGAACGGAAATGGAAAAGTGTGCTGAAAAATAAGAGACAAATTGGGGGAATACAAAATGTTGTGGGGTGGTGTGTTTTGGTACAGGGGGATATGTGTGGGTTGTGGGTGTCAATGTGGGCATTGAGCTAATGTTGGGTGAGGAGTATGTAACGTGTTCAGGTAATCCAAGTATTACCTGTAATGTGATGTGCAACCTAAGTGTCTGGATTGTAGCTAGGAACTAATGTGCTGGGGTGTGTTCCTAGGGGAAACGGGGTATATAGGACCAGCGGCCGGAGTGCCGGTGGTCAGTCAAGCTATGGAGTGAGCGAGACCGGGTGTTGTGTGTAGAGCTAGCGTTGTGAAGCTAGCTGCTAGGAGCTAAAGAAGCCTGTGAATAAAGACCCTGTACCAACTACAACTCTCCGTTCTTTGGCGTATCACCGATACGTTACACTATGTTATGAAATAAAAAGGGGGATGATTCCAGTTTCACACACACACACACACACAGACACACACACACACACACACACACACACACACACACTCACACGCACACACACACACACACACACACACAAACTTCATTCACTGTGCCCCTTTGTGCAAATGCCAAGGTGTTCTCCAGCAGCATTAGGCCTGGCCGTCCAAACCTACATCGCCGAATGTTTTATGAACAGCCTCAGATCTCAAAAAGTATTTTCAGTGTCGTCATAAGTGCTTTGACTCTGAAGAAGACGCAGTGCGCGTCGAAACGTCAGTTTTGTACCTTTATTAAATTTATTTAAGTGACTTCGTGTGCTCCAGCTCACTCATTGGGTTAGTCCTTTTGGAAGTGGCCCATTGACCTGTTTACATTGCTTTTTCATTGTTCAAGATTTCCTGGACCAGCAGGAAGCAGCATGTAAACACTTGTTGGATGCCTGGACCAATGGTCTGCATAGACATGTGATGCTCTGATATGCTTTTAACCCGCCCGTAAGCCTCCCGCAACCTTTTTGCTTGAGTGGTTGGCCATAAGTATCTTCACTAGATTTAGGAAATGAGCCCGCTAGAGCTAGAGTTATTTCGGCTGCAGACGCCAGTAGAAAATCGGGGACATTTTCGGGGACAGCTCCAGCCGGGGACAGGTCCCTAAAAACGGGGACTGTCCCCGAAAATCGGGGACGTCTGGTCACCTTATATTTGAGTCCAAGAGTCCAAAATCATGAAAGCGATAAATCATGCTCTCAAATTGCTTGAAGGACCACTTGCATTTAGATAGGCAAATACTTCCAAAAATGGCAGGGGGATTTGCTACTTCCTACCACGTTATATCCTGCTCGAATCCACTCCCACTTTCTAAATGACAACCATACATCATAACAATGAATCAGGGATCGACATTAAACGACCTGTAACACTAGTCTCAACGCCAGACCCATGAGAGTTCTTACGCTGATACACTACGTTACTGCATGCTGCAGAGCTCTCTCTGGGTCTGATACACTACGTTACTGCATGCTGCAGAGCTCTCTCTGGGTCTGATACACTACGTTACTGCATGCTGCAGATCTCTCTCTGGGTCTGATACACTACGTTACTGCATGCTGCAGATCTCTCTGTGGGTCTGATACACTTTCCCTCAGCCGGCTGGTTATGGGAGGGAACCGTTCACTTGACCAGTGATATGCCAGTGATGGATTCAGTCTTCCCCAATCAGTAACAACTTTGCGATCAGCAGCCCATTTTTCAAAACGCTCTCTCATTGGTGCTACGACCTGTCACTCATTCAATTTCAACCCGCCTTCAAAAACCAGCAGTGGCTGTGAAGTGGTACAGACTCATTTATGTAGTATGCGGAGCGCAGCGATTCAATGTGATATTTGAGTCTGGGGAGAGACTAACCTTTCACTGGCACCAGATTGACACTCACACTTTCAAGTGGGTGAGGAGGGAGGGAGGGAGGGAGGAGGGAGGGAGGGAGGGAGGGAGGAGGGAGGGGGGGATTGTGCCCCTCTGGCGGGCGGGTTTGAAAACATCCCACCTGTTTTTCTAAGTATCGGTTTCCAGCTCAGTGACATATTTACCAGCCAGACATTTTGAAAAGGAAATCCTCCCTTTTGGCGCTGATGGTTGGAATACTACTCCGTGTCAAGAGGCCCCCGGTGGGCACATTCAGGCCAGCGACAGCATCAGTGTCTAAACTGACAGGCGCTTCTCACAAAATGGACACTTAGCTGAGGGCAACGGGTGGGCTGAGCGAGACAATAGACAGAGGGTTCAAATGGAAGAGACTGTAGCCAGGAGGATCTAGAGGATCTAACACTGAGCCCAGCAGGACTCTTCTGTCAACAAGAAAACCTAGATGGGACGGGGGAAAGTAGAGAAGTGTAAAAAAAAAGGCGGGGGGGGGTAGCAACAAGAAGCCTGTGTATTGTAGTGTGTGTGTGTGTGTGTGTGTGTGTATGAGAGAGAGAGAGAGAGAGAGAGAGAGAGAGATTTCTCCGTTTCGTTTTGAAAGCCATTGTTATTTTAGCCTCATAATGACCTAACAACAGGTACATTCCATCCACTTCCCATCATTTCTAAATCCACCACTGGTTTCACTTTGTCACTTTCCAGACTCATGTGATGACTACGTGTGATGCCAGGTGACTAAATGATACAATTCATATGAAATCAGAGCCATGTTTCCCACCAAGGCCAAACATGGAATAGTGTCAAACTCACCAAATGGGAGCACAACTCGGTTAAAAAAAAACTGCTCAGGCGCAAGGCCAAAAGCAACTGACAAGAAAAAGAAAAACAATAAAATACTAACGGACACATTTCAGCACGTTGCCTTCTTCAGTGCTGTGTTGTTGCACATGATAAGACATCCCATCATTTCAAAATCCACCACTGGTTTCGCTTTGTGGGGTCACGTCTAATGACGTGAGGTAGACGTGACCAAATGATACAATTTGTAGCAGATCAGAGCTATGTTTCCCACAAAGACCACACACAGAATAGAACCATAAGTAGCTAAAGGCAAAATCGTCACAGAGCATGCCTAGCCTGATATGTTTTGTGTAATATGAAAAATCACTGGACAAACTGGTGGGGCCAAGACACCAAATGGATAAGGGTAGTAACTAACCCATCAAACGTGTTAACCACAACTCAGCTACCTGAACCACCAGGAGAAAACAGTGTTAACCACAACTCAGCTACCTGAACCACCAGGAGAAAACACGTGTTAACCACAACTCAGCTACCTGAACCACCAGGAGAAAACAGTGTTAACCACAACTCAGCTACCTGAACCACCAGGAGAAAACACGTGTTAACCACAACTCAGCTACCTGAACCACCAGGAGAAAACAACAGACTCTCTCCGAGGTCCTGGGTGGGAAACAGCAGTCATGTTTGATGTTTACTTTGGGCTTCAGTGATGGAAAGTTGGCTACAAGCAATCTTTGATTTATGAAACACTTCAGCATCCCCTTAGCACCTCCCCCCCCCCACACACACACACACACCTACACACAAACACGCACACACACACACACACATACGCACACACACAAACCTACACACACACACACACACACACACACACACACATACGCACACACGCACAAACCTACACACACACACGCACACACGCACACACACATACGCACACACGCACAAACCTACACACACACACGCACACACGCACACACACACACACACATACGCACACACACAAACCTACACACACACACACACACACACACACACACATACGCACACACGCACAAACCTACACACAAACACGCACACACACCTACACACAAACAAGCACACACACACAAACCTACACACACACATACACACACACACACGCACACACGCACAAACCTACACACACACACACACACACACACACACACACACACGTGCGCGCACACGCACGCAAACTCACTCATATCTGATTGTTCGGTCATGTTGTGCCTGCCTCGTATTTCGTTACCCAGCACCTCTCTCTTCTACATCAACATTGTGGAGAAAGGAACATTGGTTCCATATGAGAACCAGCACTATGCCACCTTTTTTACAGTCAAATTCAGAGGTGGCTCAACTATCCTAGCAAGGGTTCCCAAACCTGTCAGCCCCCAACCCCCAAAATAATGGTGCCAGAGGCTCGCGACCCCCACTATCCCCGGAGCTGGTTGAACCATACAAACATTTCTGCGCACATGCGCTAAATAGAGTAAACAAAACCAATAAAACCTAACAATTATGCTTAAAATGTGCTATTTTTACATAATTTCACACATTCTGTACTTCACCCATTATTTAGGTCAGATTCACACATTCTGGAAATAATCTTGCGACCCACCCATTGGTGTGTCCCACGAGCCCCCCGGCGGGTCTTTGGGAACCACTGAACTATAGCACTAATATGCCACCTTTTTTTAGTCACATTCAGAGGTGGGTATAAACTATCCAAGGTGAGTAGTTTACCCATCCCCCTCATTGGTTGATACAGTTGATGTGAAAATAGGTGAGTAAACTCTCTGCTTCATTTCAGAGGTGGGTAAACTGTGTTTATTTGCGTCTACCCTCCACTACGCCCCCTGCAGCAAGAAGGCTGAGTTTGCATCGCTCCACCCGTCCTTTCTGTGTGGAATTTGCATGGGTCTCCTCCAGGGGCTCTGGTTTTCTCCCACAGTCCAAACATATGCTGTATTTGTGTAGTACTTAATGTAATGTCTAGCAAAATGTCTAGTATGTATGTGATATACTGTATGTAACCTATGTTATACTGTATGACTGTGATGAAATGCTTGTGTGATAAGGGGCTAAAAACAAACTGCTGAAAAATCATGTTTAGTTTCGATTAATTCCTAGATGCCTATGGGATCGTGTTTGTTATTTGATCCCATAGACACTTAATAATTGAGCCAAGATAGCCTGATATTACTGTTTGACTTCAGACTACATCAAATACATGAAAAGGTCTGCTGAAGGCATTTATTTGTTTCTGGCTCTGACTCAAACATTTCAACTATTCTATGTGATCTCCTTTTGTAATAACTAAAGTAATATTTATTCACTTCCATTCACTGAGCCTCCCCTGAAACTGTTTGGACTGGAGCCTCCCTGGGGAGGGGCGCCTCCCACTTTGAAAACCTCTGGTGCAGAGCCGTATAGATAGAAGAGTCCCGACATCTCCATTCACTCTAATGGACCAGTTTTTTACTCTCAAGAGTTCCAGGAAGTAAAGTCCTGGACTAAGACAGTTTGTGTTGTACTCTGAAAGGGTTTTCCCCCCCTTGAATCAAATTGTACATTATCAGCTTTATTTTAGCATGCAAAAGTAGCACAAGACCCATTCCTGGCTGTTCATTGGCTAATGAGTCTCACATTTTGGTCCTCCGCTGACGCCACTCTCTCTTTAGAGGACAGGTCGGAAATTCGGGTATCATTTCAGAGCTCTGGTTTGTCCAAGTTGACGTCAAGTGTTTGTTGACCTAATTTGAGGTGTAATTATGCAATATGTATGTATATTGTTTATATTTCGCTCGCTAGCTAGCTGTGTATGTTTTTGTAACTCCGACCATCTCTGAGTAAAAATAAATAAATGCGTGGACGCAACTATTTCGAAGGATCGGAAAAAATACGAATTGAAAGTTGTGCTCCGAGTTGTCTTTAATGCAGTATTAAGATGTAGCCTTAAGGGTAAAAATGTCCTGACCAGAGTCTGTTAGTGTGCGTGTGCGTGTGCGTGTGCGTGCGCGTGCGCGTGCGCGTGCGTGTGGGTGTGTGTGTGTGTGTGTGTGTGTGCGTGTGCGTGTGCGTGTGCGTGTGCGCGTGCGCGTGCGGGTGCGTGTGCGTGTGCGTGTGTGTGTGTGTGTGTGTGTGGAGCGGTGCCAACCTCTTCAGGGTGATGGGTGGCCCCAGTCTCCAGTATTTCAGCGGAGGTGCTGGGCACCCTCTGCCACTGGATTAAGGTTTATAGGGGCCAATAAAAAGGCCTTTAGCGCAGGGCCTCCGCTGGCAGCTGAATAACGATTACAACATAAGCCCCGCCCCTCCCGCTGGCAGCTGAATAACGATTACAACATAAGCCCCGCCCCATTTAGTGAGACCAAACAATTAGAGGCCAATGGAGGCTGGACAGCTGCCATCCATCATTCAGCTGTAAGCCTGCGTGTCAAAACAATGTGGCTATTTGTTGAAAAGGATTAACTCCTCAAAAGTAATAGAATGGATCATTTGGTTTCAGCTCATAATGTTAAAACTGCGGTCCAAAGCGAGAACAATGTGCGGCTTGTGTCAGATATGATGTCCTCTAAAACAGCTATAAACACTTTCCTCAGGCAGGTCCAGGAGTAGCATCAGAACTGATCCTCCCTCCTTTCTCTTATTCAGAGTCTCAGCCAGGGGCGGCTCCAGGATTTCAGTTTTGGGTGGGCTCAACAAATGTAGGCTGGGCCCATCTTGGCGGCACCCGAAGGGTGCCGCCAAGATGGGCGGCACCCGATTTGGCGGGACCCGAAGGGTGCCGCCAAAAAAAAATTTGAGGTCTTTTTTTTTTCATTTTTAGCGATATTTAGAGGAATATCTCATTTAAATTAATGATTTGAGGGCTTTTTTTTACCTTTTTTAGCTACACTGTACATTACAACAACAACTGAAGCGCCAAATTTAACTCCCGTCAGTACTTGAAGTCTAATATAACAGTTTTATTTTTCTTTTATTGTTAGGAAGAGTCAGGAAACGTTTTTGTGTGTTTATTTTGTATTCAAATGTTCGTTTTAAAAATTAATTAATTAAAAAAACATATATATATATTAAAAAAAAAAAAAAAAAAAAAAAAAATCTGATTGGGCCTGGGGAAAAAGTGGGTGGGCCTAGGCCCGCCAGGCCCAATACTGGAGCCGCGCCTGGTCTCAGCTAACCCCCCGCGATTTCCACTGCGGGCTCCATTTAACAAGGCCCTACTTTTTCGTACATGTAGCAACCACAATAAAACAGTCCATGTCTTAAACAGATGGCTGTTATTCATTGAAACTGGTTATTCGTGTCCTTGAATGTTGTGTAGTTTTCAATGAAAAAAAATTGTCATGCCAGAGCCTGTGAGTTCTGTGCCACAGTGAGAGAGGGCGCTGTTTCCCCGCTGGGAAGCCAAAGAACAACAACGGCCATTCAATTGAAAAGACAGGCGCGGACATGACAAAAAAGCCTTGTTAGTGGAAACTACGCAAACACTCAAGAACACAAATAACCCGTTTCGAAAGACAACAACAGGCAAGTACTGTTTTAATTGCTACAGTAGGACCTTGTTAAATGGGGCCGGGTGTGGAAGGGGCCCAGGAAACAAATCAAAATGCCATGCTCCTTTGTCTTGGAGACAACAGTGTGGGCTTATGAGTTGTTTATTGAGGTGTTGCAGCTGCATCTCTGGCCTTCCTGCGCCAATCCTGGGAGAACAATGTGAGGATATGATTATTTTTGATAATCCCAAACTAAGCTGCCAGACCATAGATACTGTGTGGGAACGCCCATAAAATGTTACTATGGCTGGCGCGCGAGACTAGACGGTGGGGGAAACCCCCCCATATATCTCAATGGGCTGACTCACCAAAGGAAGGTGCTGCGGCTCTACACTACAGGATTGGGGATTCAAGAGCAGGTACATAGAAGTCTGTTCAGATGTGCGTTTACTGCTTTGGTTGAATCCCCGATCCTGTCTGCCTGGGCTGGACTAGCAGCTAAATGCTAACTATGCTGGCTGGGAAGAACAGGAGGATTTCCCTCATCCTGATTGACCCATTGACCATGCGTCTATGACGAGACACCGCCTGAATGTAGTATAGCTTGTGTAACGGAGGGACAAACCTAAAACTGAAAACAAATAGTTCTGTTCTCCAATTCTACACATCCATTTCAGACAAAATATGCATCTTTACCTGAATGTCATCATTTAATATCTTTGAATACAGTCTGGGGGTTAGGGTTAGGGTTTAGGGTTAGGGTTAGGGGTACACACATTGTGAGATTTGTGATGATTTGGTCAGTAATGATGTCACTGATGATGTCACAATGTCTATGACATCTCCACTGTCAGTCCCTCTATCTATATGCAATGTGCGGACCCTACTTTTCTCTCACTAATGATCACTCACTGACGTCATCAGTGATGCAAAGTTGAGCAATTGTGCGCTGAGTGATGTCACTCGAGCACTCCATGATGTGATCAGTGATGGTCATTGGTCACTCGAGCAATTGTGATGTCATCAGTGAGTGATGTCATCAGTGATGCGAAGTTAAGCAAATGTGCGTTGGGCATGCCAATAGAGCAGGCAAGGCCACGCAGCAGCCGAGCTTAAAAAAAAACGTTAAAAAGTACAATCATTCCTCTCTGAACTTCACTACAGCTGTGCAACAATCTCTGACACTGGGGACAACTGTTGCCAAAAACCTAATTCTTAAGGAATGGAAGTCCCCCTCTTCACCCTCTTTCCAATTGTGGTTGACAGACATGATCTTTGTTATACGGATGGAGAGACTCAGGTTCCTGAGAACCAACTCCCTTAGAAAATTTCGAACTATATGGGATCCGTTTTTAGCCTACCTCGATGAGGTTAGGGGCAACAGGTGACTCGCCCGGCTGGTTTCCTGGTACATCGCTTACAAGCACATAAGCACCTTACGTGGCTGGTAGCACCACTGTAAGATTGAACATTCATTATCTTCGTATGTTTTTGTTTCTTTTCTTTTCTTGTGTCTGAGCCTGTTTGTCTGTTTTGTTTTGTGTGTGTTCTATAATTTTTTTTTAATAAAATAATAATAAAACGAAAAGGGGTTTGGGTAGTATGAAGGCACACCTCATTACTCAGGTTCGAGTTATTTTTATAATTGTTGTATATTTCTGTATGTCACTCACTCATAATTTTATTCAGATTAATGGTCCGTAACTGCTTCTGTATATTATGTTACAATAATGCAACATCATAACCTGATATTACATGTATGGACCTGTATATATTACAATAAAAATGGAATTTAAACAAAGAAAAGAAAATGGGCTGAGCACACCAACATGTAGTGCTGTACTGTTCCTCCCAGATTCTACTGAGAAGCATAAACTGTCATAATGTGCTTTCTATTCTAAGCTATATTTCTATGCCGCCCCCAGGTGGTCAAAATGAGGAAACGCATGTACAGTTCTGCTACCTGCAAGACATGTGTGGCGGCCAATGCTGACACATTGTTGGTAATGAGCCAAAGAAGGTCGAAAATAAGTTTTGGAGGTATTTTGAGATGTTTAATGTTTTGGTTACTTTTATCTCCATAGCAGCCTACATCATGGGGAATGATTATTTTCTAGAAAACAAAAGGGAAAGTATTTACTTTTATGATTTTGTTGGAATGCCACTGTAGAAAATATTTTGAGTAGGCTAATGTTTAAACCAATTTTTCTCACATTTTACTTTTGACACAATAACAGATTAAAACACTAATAACTTTTGAGCTGAGAGAGCTATCTCAGTCATTCAAAAAGTTATGGGACATTTGAAAATGTCAAAATGCCTCCTGAAATTCATCTCCCAATGCACAGATGATTCTGTATCCAAACACAGCACTATTTTAAAACTCAAATTGTCTCCAAATACATCTTGAATTAATGATCTATTTTACTTTCGCTTGGTTATTCTGTGATTATAGGTGTCACTTTCTTAAATGTCTGAGGTTCATTTTAGAAAAAAAACTCCTCAGATGCAGCCTGTTTATTTGATAGGATATTTGTTTTGCTTTCTGCTTCACAAGGCAAAATATTCCCACAAAAATGTGGTTTGGGTTTATAGAAACAGACAGCTTCTGGTGCAGAACAACTCAACTATGAACTTGAGAAATACGGTAAAATAATGTCCGCACACTGAGGATGATCTCCCGGTCAGTTTATTATGAACGTTTTGATCAAAGGATCGGAGGAGGAGAAACAGACAGTTTACCATGCACCTCCTTCCATGTGTTTCATGGGTAATATCAGCACCAGGATTTAATATTTGTTTAATATTTCTGGACTTGGAGAGTCAGTGGTGCTTGAGAGTGAGTTTAGGAAACATATTTGTTGTTCTCTCCTGTGGTCCCCCTATAATAATGATAATAATAATATTGATTGGATTTATACAGCGCCTTACAAGACACTCGATGCGCTTCACATATCAGGGGAGGGTGGGGGAGGGAACTCAACTCATCCACCAACGATGTGTAGCACCCACCCATAATAATATAATTTCTATAATATCTATTCATCATCTATGCATGCGGGTTGTTTCAAGTGAAGCAAGAGTAAGCACACACGTATCAGATATGGGTCACTTTTAAAAGTAGTTGTGAGCAGAAGGTAAAAATCGGATACAGCCAAAAAGTGGGATCTGAGCATCAAGAGCTGCAGTGTAAATGCAGCCTTAAGCGAGTGTTACTGTGCCTCAGTGGGATCCTTTTGTTTCACCACTTGATAGGACATCCTTCCAGTGAGGACAGACAGATGACCTGACTCAACCTGCTAACACAGATCTTCCAGTGAGGACAGACAGATGACCTGACTCAACCTGTCCTTCCAGTGAGGACAGACAGATGACCTGACTCAACCTGCTAACACAGAGTTGCACTTCTGAAAACTAACAGACTTCATACCTCGATCAGCACTGAGCTTCTCGGTCTGCTCCCTCAGGGCGGTTTGTTTGTTCTCCTGCACAACACAAAAACAAGATGAAGGATCGTCAGCAGATCGTTTTAATTACGGTACAATGGTATGACGCCTACATTACTGGCTGAAGCTCGATTGTGTGTCTACCACAAATCAATCTTAAAAGCCCTGGTGTCATTATTTCATGGTGAAAATGACGAGGGAAAGAAAGCATTGAATGAAAAATAGCCAAAATGATAACAGTCGCTGCTGCTTCAATGCCCTGCCAGAGAGGAGAGCAACATATTTTAACTTGAACAGTCTTTGAAGCAGATCTTCAGTAGCAACACTGAACCAGTAGAAGACCATGAGTGTGTAGGAAGCATGAGAAGCTCTTTCAAGTTTCAGAATCAGAACAACTTGATTGGTCTCACACTCAGGTAGGGAGATAGAGACAGTATAAGAGGCATACTGTAGGAATAGACCATAAAAACAATACATTTTAAGTATTTAAGTACTTTATATACAATAAAGTGTCAGAAATATGTGCCTTCTCCTACAATCCTTATCAAGTACCATTGTGTAAAAAGAATATTATATACATATATTATATATAGCAGTGTGAGTAACAGTAATAATAAAGCTCTCTGCTGAGAGCTGCAGTTTCAACAAGAAGACAGGTCTTTCTCTGGGACAAAGTTTGGCTAATGTGCCAGATGGATGAGTATTGGCATGTGTCAACTGTACATGCAAACCAACTAGCTAGCAAACATGGATACATGGTTTCAATCGTAAACTGTCAAAATTGAACCAGCAGCATTCTGGTTCCTGCTTACCTCCAGTGCTTCTTCTCCTGTGTCATGTCACTCCTGCCCTTCAGCACCTGCTCTGCCTGCTCATCCTCTCCTCCTCAAGCTCATCTTCCTGTCCAGGGGGTCACATGGACTGGCTCCTTGACATGCACACGACATACAGAGATACACAGTCTCCAGAAAATACACAAAACATGAATTGGCTTTCTGATAGTAGCAGAAGCACACTGGCTCAAAATGTACCTTTGCTTATGCGTCGTCATGTAGGCTACAAAACAACTACAATGTAGCAATATGTGCAGGCCACAGACACAGACACACACCTCCTCCTGCAGCGGCTACAGGACGAGGCCCTGGACAGGTGGTTTTGTAGGCAGAGTCGATGTTGTAACTTGCCACCATCAGTATTTATATCATTATCAATCATATATTATGTAACCTACAATGAGTGGACTTAGCTAGACTTAGCTAGGCGGGTGACACACACTTTCACCTTCAATCTCAGCTCACTCTGCCCAAACATGTCTCACCCCAATTAATTAAGACTCTCTCTCGGCGGCATGTAAAGGACTTCAAAGCCAGTGCAGCAACAATCCCCCCGCCACTCGCATTTCAAATCGTAAAACATTGGCTAATTGACACAATGAACTAACCATCCACCAAGGATTACAGAGACATTTGAATGGCCGAAAGTTGTTCAGGGGAGGGGAGTGGAAACAGACCCACAGCCCCGCAGGGTCGCGGCTTCAGGCAGAGAATTAACCCCTCGGCAGTGATGGCAACACAGAGATGAGCATCACACACCAATCAGAAAGTAATATAGTAATTAATACCCTTTTTTACCATAATACTGTACGCTCGCCTGTCATATCTCTGTCACTGTTGTGGAACAGATTATATATAGGCCAATGATTCCCAAAGTGGGGTCCGGGGACCCCCAGGGGTCTTTGAGGGGGTTCCAGGGGGTCTCCAGGAAAAAGAGGGATTATTTATTTTCACTATACTTCCATACATAGGCGATGCTACTGTATGTAACACAATTACAGAATGCACGACTATTTTGGTCATGGGTTTCATACACTTTTCTTTGACGGCAAACATTTGAGAACCACTAGGCTGCAAGCCATTTGTTGACTTGGACTTTAAACCTTGTAACATGTTTTGGCAATACTGTACTTATTATTGTCATGACCTTATATGGTCACGCCAGAACTGAAAATCCATAAGCACAAGTGACATCACTGACGGTATACTGCTGCATGTATTATAAACTGATCCTTGTGTGTGTGTGTGTGTGTGTGTGTGTGTGTGTGTGTATGTGAGAGAGAGAGAGAGAGAGAGAGAGAGGGAGGGAGGGAGATAGAGGGGGAGGGAGAGAGAGAAAGAGAGCAATCTTTGCTAAACGTAGCCACTGAGTTTGAGCACCAAAACAAACCATTTCAACCACAAAGCGCGTGGAAGTCTTCGCCCCATAACATGTTGCTGCTTTTAATGCTTTTGCATTGAATATTACGACTTGGTATGTTTTATCCATAGACTGTATAGACAGTTTTAACTTGACAACAATAACAACCGTCACAACCCACCTGAATATCCGGTTTACTTCCTGTATACATAGCTGAGCACAGGCCGATATTCGGCTCATATTAAATGTTAACGTTGGGCCGTGTCTCCGACAGACACATTAACAAGGCAGCCAAACACATTCGCTTGGCTATCCTGCATTACATCTCTTTCTACAGTCTGTGGTCAGACCGTCAGACTCAGTGGGTCAGACAGACTTACAGCAGTTACGCTTGCTAGCCTGCATGAAAGACGCCAGTGTGTTTATGTTTTTAATATAGTCATAGCTATGGTTTATAACGCTGCCACTAATCACAGGCAGAGGGCCAGGAGTGGGTTATGCCTTCGCCATCATCCGAAAAAAATATCGCTTCCTGTAAGCTAGCTAATGTTAGCTGCTGGTTGGTTGGCTAACTAGCGAATGTTAGCCGTTAGCTAACGTTAACGCGTTAACTAGACAAACACAGACATGCAGTAACGTCCATGTA
This sequence comes from Poromitra crassiceps, assembly GCF_964638095.1. NCBI lineage: Eukaryota > Metazoa > Chordata > Actinopteri > Beryciformes > Melamphaidae > Poromitra > Poromitra crassiceps. Next base: position 1,779,611 of record NC_139636.1, read on the forward strand.
CCTTAATGTATTGCAAAGGGATCTGACGGATAGTGCAGTGTAACAGTCAGCAGCTATGATAGCATGACGAAGTCGTGGGGAGGAAGTCCATATATGGTCTATCCGGTCATGGGTCACAGGACATTACGTCATCACAGGATAACGCGATTGGCTGGCTCAGATCTGTTCAAATCTGAGCCAGCCAATCACGTTGTCCTGCGCTGTTTGCGACCATGTATAAAAGGCGACCCCAGACGGGGGGGACCAGAAGAGAGGAGAAGAGGAGGGGAGAGGGGGAGGAGGAGAGGAGAGGAGAGGGGAGGGGAGGGGGAGAAGAGGAGGGGAGAGAGGGGGAGAGGGGAGGGGAGGAGAGGCGAGGAGGAGAGGAGAGGAGAGGGGGAGGATGGGAGGGGAGAGGGGGAGAGGCGAGATGGGAGGAGGGGAGAGAGGGGGAGGGGAGAGAGGGGAGAGGCGAGGGGGAGAGGGGAGAGGAGAGGGGGAGAGGGGAGGAGAGGGGAGGAGAGGAGAGGAGAGAGGAGGAGAGGGGAGGGGAGAGGGGGGGAGTCTGTTAACAAACTTTTTTCAGTCAGCTCCGAAAGCTGCAGCGTTGATATGAGTAAAGCGCGTACGGAGGAGGGGGGGGGGGGGCATAGTGGCTGGACCCTTCCAGGGGCACTGCCATCTCTCTGGGCGGCCCTGGTAGTGGAAGCGATCATCTTGCTCTATAATGACCAGAATGGGTGTTGTTCAAACTGAACATTTATTTCTTCAACATGCTGCTGCAGAAAGGGAGATAAACAGCCGACACTATTTTCGTAGTTAAGCTATGAAGTAGCCTACTTTCCCCCGCAGCATCGTGACATTGAATGAAAGTATAGGCTATAATGGCTCGTTTGAGATGACTTCTGGCTCGCCTGGGAAGCAGGCGAGAGCAGCCGAGTGCAGTCAGCCAATTAGAGGCAGAGAGGGGCGGGTCATGCCTTCGCCATCATGGGAAAAAAAAAGATTGCGTCCCGGAGCTAGCCTGAGAGGCTAATAAAAGCTACATGTTACAGAGTAAGCTGACTATCAGTACGTTATTGCACGCATAGGCCTATCTTTACATTTAAATGTTTACATAGCTAAAATAAAAAATAGAAATAGAAGTAGGCTATGTCAGTGTTTCCCCCTGAATAGCTGAGAAAGTGGACACTGTCAATAGTTAGCACTGTGAAGCTGATACAATTCAGGTGGTGGTAATGCAACATTTAAGGATGCCAACCGCCATAAAACACAGAAGAAGCTGAGAAAAAGGAAGTGCTGTGGGGTTGCAGCTGGTGAAAACCGTCTATAATAAATAGACCAAATCAGCGGGATGTTTACATTTACTTCCGGGTACCCCTGAGGTCCACACATTATAATGGCGGTGGACGGCACAAACTGACATGTTGAAGACAAAAACAGACAAAGAAGACAAAAATGGTTCGTCCGTGTTGTGTTGTTGTTTAATATCATTCATAACAACACTTTCACTAACGTTAGTGTAGACCAGACTAGCTAATTTACCTGTTGGACCAGACTAGAGTAGACTTGAAGCTAAATTAAATTGACCTGGCGTCAGTAGCTCTGTCTGTACCAGGCTCTTTCTCGCCGAGAAGAGCCTGGTGACGCGAGGTTACTCTGTCTGTAACGTAAAAAAACAGCGAGTTTGACAGACAAACAAACTTTATTAGCTAGCTAACACTACATAAAACAAACACAGAAGAAAGGCTAGATACGTCGGACAAGCATGTTTACCAACCGTTTAACCATTTAAATTGAAAGTAGTCGGCCGAAAACAACGAGAGGGTTTGACAGCATTTATATGACAACACGCACATTTAAACCTGCCGCCTTTCCCAAGTGGTACCCGGAAGTAAATTTGTTTACATGGTGACGTCACGGTGATTTGGTCTATAGCTTTTATCAGATTCGGTAACGTTTTTTCTTCTCTTTGCCGAGAGGTAAAGCAGCTTGTTTGTTGACGTTTTTTTACTTCCTGTTCACTCTGCAGGTGACGTCTGCCCCCTACAGGCAGGGAGGATGCGGTCAAAGATAATACTCTGGTAATTTAACGAGATAGGCCTCATAGGGTACCGTTGGTTGATTCACTTGATAGCCTATTTTTCAATGCATCTTCACGTTTATAGCTAATTAACAGAGCTTATCATTGAATTGAATTGGAAAATTAAGTAGGCCTCGCTACAGATATATTTGGCTACTTTACCCTACAGTGGAAATTACTTTATAGGGATGATCAGTCCATGTTTGATCGAGATAGTATGCCTGTATACCTGGCTGAAATAATTATTTTCTATTTTTGTATGTTTAATGCTCTTTCAGCATCTAGGTCAGTCCGCCCAGGTGGCCCACAAGGCTGTGGCAGCTCACCAGTCCTCTTCACATGATCATACACAAATGAGTGCACAAGCAGCCGGCCTGGGAATGACATATGAAAACAGTTTGCTATGTAGTTCCCAGGCTCTAGATGGCATGCATGGACAAAGAAATACAAAAAGAATATTGTAGAAATACAGCATTCAGCTGGAAGACTCAAGTTGAAATGATGTGTTGACTCTGTGCTTACTGTACCTCACTCTCTCCGGCCACTCACTCACTCAAATCATTGCCGCTTCAAATTTAGAGGTTGATCTGTTTCGCCTGGGCATATTCCACTTTCCATACTCCACATATTCCACACAATTCAAGTTAAGAAGGAGAACTTTTGCACTGAATACAAAAACTGCTATTTGTGTGTGTGTGTGTGTGTGTGTGTGTGTGTGTGTGTGTGTGTGTGTGTGTGTGTGCGCACACACACACACACACACGCATTCGTGCGTGAGTGACAGTCAGGTTCTGCCCCTCCACCAATAAGCTTCTCCGGCAATGATACCGGGGCTGTCTGATGGACCAATGGGACGTGTCCCCGAGCATCTCCCTGGGCAACCGGGAGGTCCTAAGCATGTGGTTCACCCCTTACAGTAGATGTAGAGAGAGAGAGAGAGAGAGAGACACACACACAAACACACACACAGACTCTTGTGTTTAGCTCTTATAGTCAATAGAGTTAGTTAACGGGAACAGTAGAGTCAGAGACAGTCTAAACACAAAACGGAGGGAGAGAGTCAACGACTGATGGAGGAAAGGGTAAGAAGTGCTTAGTGAGCTTTACTGTCTGTTGTACTGTAGTTATACTGTAGTAACACTGTAGTTATACTGTAGTAACACTGTAGTTATACTGTAGTAACACTGTTACACTGTAGTGACACCTTAGTTATATGGGGCATGAAGGTATAAAGCATTCTGAATGCTTAACGTAGGCTATAATACATTATGTCCACCACTTATAATAATGTACTTTATCAAACTTGTTAAATGTTGCCATGCATGATTACAATACAAACATGTATAAAGTTGTATAAATACTTGTATAAATCTATCTATCTATCTATCTATCTATCTATCTACTGTATATAAAAGGCGAAAGTGGGCAATCTGTCTTTTTTTTATGTTTGTCCCACTGATGATGTCATAGTGATGTCATAAGAGCATAATCATCTTATGCCATCACTGATGATGTCATAGGCACTGATGATGTCATAGGCATTGTAACATCATCAGTGATGTCACTCAAGCAATTGTGGTTTTTGGTTACACTCGGGCAATTGTGACATCACTGATGATGTCATAGGCAGCGGCCGAGCAGCATATGCGAGCAGCTCAGCGCACGAGCCTAGGAATCGAGCGTGTGTAGCGCAAGATGCCTAGTGCATTATAATGTCTTATGAATGTGCTCATAATAGGGATGGGCAGGAGTACTTGGGGTACTCAAGTACTCGTTCATAACGTTACTATTTGCGTAATGTTTGTACCATTCGAGTACTCGCACTTTAACAACACAGGGAAATCCCTGATACAAATGAGACAGACACACACTTCTCCATAATGCAGGCCTATGTGAGAACAGCCCCTATACACAGCAGATTACCCCTGCTCTATCATAACCATAGTAATATATATTCTTACAGGCCTACCTATGTAGCCTATGATAGCTTAATGTAGTCAAACTTTGGTTCCGCCTCGGACACCGACAACCCATATTATTATGCAAAAAAGGACACTATTATTATTATTTATGTTAATAAAGGAGTCGTCAAGTACTCGTTCAGTAGTTAATGAGGGTACTGGAATATTGAGACGAGCCTGGGTGAACCTAGCCTTCAACGTGACGTCACAGACTGTGACTGATAGTACATGGAGGTCACGGGGTGGAGGCTTTAGCCAGGCTATATTGAGACTACTTCAAATGCCCATCCCTAGCTCATAATGCATTGTAGACATGACCTTCATAACAAGTGTTACCATTAGAGTTATGGTTTGGGTTAGGGTTAAAAAATAACACAAACATCCAATGTGACTTACAGTTGAAATGTAGACTTTGAACAGACTGGGATGTAAAGTAAAAATGTCATCAGATGGGACTAAATCTTATCAGATGGGACTAAATCTGATCAGATGGTGTCTGTGGTCTATTTTGTGTCAGTTAGTTTAGGGTCCTTGACATGAACATGTTTGAAAACCACTGGCTCCTGCCACAGTAGAACCCTGTAGTGTGTGTGTGTGTGTGTGTGTGTGTGTGTGTGTGTGTGTGTGTGTGTGTGTGTGTGTGTGTGTGTGTGTGTGTGTTCAGTCATGCTTAGCTGCTGACAGATCAGAAGATGAGGGCATGGAGCCGTGAGACGATCTGTCCTCTGAGATCTTCACTCTGCTCTATCAGGTTTGTATAGTGTGATGTTTGATACATTATCAGGTTTGTATAGTGGGATGTTTGATACATTATCAGGTTTGTATAGTGGGATGTTTGATACATTATCAGGTTTGTATAGTGGGATGTTTCATACATTATCAGGTTTGTATAGTGGGATGTTTGATACATTATCAGGTTTGTATAGTGTGATGTTTGATACATTATCAGGTTTGTATAGTGGGATGTTTGATACATTATCAGGTTTGTATAGTGGGATGTTTAATACATTATCAGGTTTGTATAGTGGGATGTTTAATACATTATCCGGTTTGTATAGTGGGATGTTTAATACATTATCAGGTTTGTATAGTGTGATGTTTGATACATTATCAGGTTTGTATAGTGGGATGTTTCATACATTATCAGGTTTGTATAGTGGGGTGTTTGATACATTATCAGGTTTGTATAGTGGGATGTTTGATACATTATCAGGTTTGTATAGTGGGATGTTTGATACATTATCAGGTTTGTATAGTGGAATGTTTGATACAGTGCTTGATTTTTGTGAAATCAGAAAGAGCCTTGTCTTGTTCTCAGCAGAGGAATGCAGGCGGTCAGATAATGACCATGAGGAAAATGAGAAAAATGTGTGAATGGATGGAATGAGATTCCACAAAGTGCTGTTTCTGTTCAGCCTTCATGGGGTTACAGCCTCAAAGAAAACACTCCAACACAAATGATTTCAGGGACATTTCTGTCTTGCCTTTTCACACATGTCATGGCAATGCCAGGGTAGATGGGATGTCCCATTGTCTTCCAAAGCCACTCATTCAAGTTGGTGGCCAGGCACAAGTCGTTAGCAGAGTGGCCTGACGTGCCCTTCCCTGCAATGTTACTGCTTTCATTCACAACAGCTATCTAAAAAAAACTCAGTTTGAGATAGACAAATTCCTATTGGAGGACAGCCCATAGGATTGTTATGGGACTGCCTCCCACGTCCTCTATGCTTGATGAAGCCTCCTGCGTGAGGTGAAACGTGGCTGTTTGTGGTTGAGGAAATGGAATAAAGCATTGGGAGTATCATATATTGTGTGTGGTAACCTCCTTTTTCAGTCAAGTCTATGGTACCAGCACCGATTGGAAAAGCTTTGGAGGATGCGCATTCTTTTAATTTTTTGAAACCGGAGGGAAGAGCACCTCCTACTGGTCCTCCAACAACACTTCCAGTGCCAGTCTCTCATCCAAGGACTAACCACACAGCCAAACCTGCTTAGCTATGCAGACAAGCTGGCGATGTGATGCAGGAGCTTTGGTCCCCAAGCAACAACAGTTGCTTTGGAGAAGGCTCCTACGCCGCTCCCCTATGGAGGTCACATCAGTGTATGGACCATAGAGTTACAAATACGGATGTAGCCACAGCTAGCGTGAGACCAGGGGTTTCGCACAGAGCCGCAGCGCCACTATTTTTCTTCAACAATGACCCAATCTCTGATATAATCAGATCTAATTTAATCCATCCACAGGATCTTAAATATGTTTTTGTCTCTGATGAAGCAGGTTCTCTGATGTCTCCATGGAGGAAGTCACTGTGGAAGATCTTCACCTCTGGACCTCCTCCATTCCCCAACACGTCCACCAGCCTGGCATTGATCACCCCCTCACCTCCCCCTCTGAAGGCTCCGCCCCCTGCTGCAGCAGCGATGAAGAACTCTCAGCCAGGGAGTTTGATTGGCAGACAGACACAGAGAGCCTGGTGGCGTGCCCACTCTCTGCTGAGGGTTCGAGTCCGGAGAACCTGTCTGAGACCGGGTCTGGTTCCTGTTCCACCAGACCTCATCCAGGAGGCTTCTGCAGGGCTGCTGGGGCTGAGTCAGTCCCATCCAGCACAGCAGAGCTCCTCCAGGAGAACACATCATGCTGGGGTGTGGAGGAACATCTGAGGAGGACCAGCCTTGACCTGCTGGGGCCAGGAGCAGCAGGAGGCGTCTGGAGGGCGGACAGCCTGGGCACTTTGGCAAGTGACGGCAGCTTCCTGTCTCTGGCGGAGAGGGTGGAGATGAACCGCAGCATCGTCAAGCAGATGCTCCATCAGAGGGGACCTATCACCTCACCCCTGCAGAGTAAAGCGGGCGGGGGCGTGGATTTGGATTATTCACTACAACAATCTACACTAAATTTCTGAATCATTGATCACCTTTCTTTTCGTTACATTGTGTTACCCTATGTTATGTTACACAACATAATAGAGGACAGGGGCCTCTGGAAATTTAACTTGTCTGTCTGTCTGTCTGTCTGTCTGTCTGTCTGTCTGTCTGTCTGTCTGTCTGTCTGTCTGTCTGTCTGCCTGTCTGCCTGTCTGTCTGTCTGTCTGTCTGTCTGCCTGTCTGCCTGTCTGTCTGTCTGCCTGTCTGCCTGTCTGCCTGTC
>NC_139636.1:1789279-1796779 GCF_964638095.1 Poromitra crassiceps
GAATAGAGTTTTTGTTACTCCTTTCCATACTAACTGCCACACTCGTTCCCATCCCTGTTGTAACATCAGGTCATAGGCCCCATAGCCATGGCACTTCTTTTCAGGACGGGTAGAAACACAATCTTTAGTTACCCAATTCACACCAGTAGTCATTTGAATATTGGAGGACTCTGAAACTGCCAGTCTGCAGCCCATGCTATCTCAATCCCTCCACTCTCTGGCCCTCACAGACTTGAATCATACCTGCCACCCCAGCAGCACTCTCTGCTGCTTATTCTTTCTCTAATACTATTATTGTTATTATTATTATTATTAATGTTGTTGTTGTTGTTGATTGTTGTCCAGGTTGGGGGTCGGGCCCCTGCGACAGGCCGTCCTGAGGGGGAAGGGGGGCGTGGTTTTGCTGTCAGGGAACCTGAGTGACTCGTCCAGTGGCGAATCAGCAGCCTGCGTGCCACCGTGGCGTGTCCCCGCCCCGTCACCGACACGTGTCCGCTTCCAGGATGAAACGGAAAAGGAGGTGGAGTCTCGTTACCTGGAGCGACAGAGGCAGAGGAGGCGGGTGGGGGGGCGGGGCCAGGGGCTCCTGCTGTCCAAACCGGATTTGTCCGCATATGTCAATGGTAGGAAGCAGGCGGAGCCAGCGGGAGCGGTGAACGGCATGCTGTCGGAGGGGAGGCGTGTCCCTGGCAGACAGCAGCGAGGAGGTGGGGCTAGAGGAGGCGGGCTGGCTCACTGTGGCTCCTGTGGGACTGTTTTAGAAGGCGGAGTCTCCGGTCTGAACCTCCATCCACGCCCTTCTCCCCCACCAGGCTTCCCCGTCTTCCCAGATGGCGAGGTGAGCATTTCGTTCTGGGCAGCGCCCGGCAAGCCCCGCCTCATGCTGCGCACAGAGCGGATCAAAGAGACCTACATCGGCACCGTCGTCCACGACAACGGCACCCGACCAGGGAAGGGTGAGGCCGAGGGAGGAGGAGGAGGAGGCTGGGCCCACAGTGGTACCGGTCATGTTCCCGCCATGCGAGTGCGGAGGAGGACCAATCAGCTGCCGATGGGCCTCAACGGACAGATGGGGCCCCTCCCACTGGACGCCCACCAGGCCACGCCCAACTTGCCGTTCAATCCCTACGCCCCAAGGCAGGAAGCCACGCCCACTCGGCCCCAGACAGTAATGTCCTCTATAGATACCACACCCTCTATAGAAGCCACGCCCACTCGGTCCCCGACCCTAGAAGCCACACCCGAGGCCATAACACCCTCTATAGAAGCCACGCCCACTCGGCCCCGGACCGTAACACCCTCTATAGAAGCCACACCCATTATAGAAGCCACACCCACTCAACCCAGGGCCGAAACACCCTCTATAGAAGCCACGCCCACTATAGAAGCCACGCCCACTCAGCCCCTGGCCTTAACGCCCTCTATAGACCAAACTCTGAGGCACACCCCGGAGGCTCCACCCTCGACCAGGTCCTCCTCCCCCCCAGCGCTGAGGTCACAGGGCAGAACCAGGCGGGCCAGCCGGGACCAGGACCACCAGGGGGGAGGAGCGGCCACCGAGCACCAGGAAGAGCTCCGCCTCGGAGAGCTGCAGGAGAACTGCCCCTCTCTGGAAGGAGAATGGATCTCCCCAACTGAAACCCTGGACAACACAGAACCAGCAGGTCAGAGCATGTTGATGTATTCACTTATACGTAGTATACACAATAACAAAGTATAAGTGTATATATGTATTACACATTTATAGACACTTATACTTTGTTATAATACACATTATAAAACGGCTCTCTCAAATCAAGCAATCTGATTGGTTCACAGCCATTGTATAATTCCAGTAACCGAGTTCAATAACCCATGGCCATGGGTTATTGTTGCCATGGCAACTCTCTTACTAAGAGAGTAATAATAAGGCTTACCTCAAATGACAACGTAGAAAAAAAAATGGCGGAGACAGCTGTCAGATCCTTGTGAATCGATCTTCGCTTATAACTTTACTAATACTTCGCAGAAAATGATGTTTTGTACAAGAATAGATGCGGGCTAATGTCTTCTTTGCAAAAGAAAGGCTGTTAACCCCGCATTTAACCCCGCATTTAACCCCGTAACGTTAGTTGGTGTCGGCTTTGCAGAAAGCATTCAGCTTCTCAGCAAGCGCTGAGAATGCAGCGCTGCGGCTGGAGCTGCCTGTCGGGGATTCCAGAAAGCTCTCAGCTACTCAGCAAGCGCCATTATTGGCCAATGTCAACTTCAGTCTCCAGAACGATCCAATCAAATCACCCGCATGTTCTTGCGGTCCCGCCTTACAGTAGTGTTTCAACTGACTCTATCAGAATGACATGCCAGTCGGAGTCGGACTTATAGTATTATTATTATTATTATATTATCATACTTGGAAACCGTTTTATAAAAGCAATATAGCACTCGAGCTGCGTGTGTTGTGGAATATATCCCCCTGCTCAGCAGTTATCCCACTCGGCCTGTGGCCTCGTGGGATAACAGCTGATCAGGGGGATATATTCTTCACAACACACTGGCTCTCATGCTATATTGCTTAATTATACAGTTATACTTGTCATAATTATAAATATGCATTCAGAATTTCCTTACAGTTCTATCTGATCATTTACATAAACAGTGATGCAGCGGGGATCCAGACTTTCTCTGCGCCGCATCTTCTCTGCTGTGAGAAGGGGGAGAACCCGCAGCTTGGACCGGCTAAGCTCCAGGCCTGACGCCGCCCCCTCTGGCCCCGCCTCCCAGGGCCCCTCATCCTCTGGCCCCGCCCCCTCTGGGCTCGGAAACCTCTCCCACCCGCTGAGGAAAACCCCTTCCCTTCAATCTCTCAGCACGGTGAGAAACCAGCAGTCAACACATATTTAATACCATTATTAAAGGCTCAGAAACAAGCATTGCTGACACCAGTGGCCGTTAGGGTAACTGCAGTCAGCAGCCTCTCACTCAAAACACTGATGGATTGTTGGTTGCTTCATAATTTATCAGGTCATTTTGCAAATGGCAACCTGACCAATTCATGAGCCAAATCAGCCCCGGGACGGCTGGGAGTCTGGGAGAATTAGTGGATATTATTGAGGCGCGTTTGGTCGTCTCTTAGCTTGCGTTGGCTTTGGGAAGTGGATAGCATAATGGTAGCATGAGCCAGGAGCAGCCTGCTTCCCTGGTGCTGGGATGTGACCAAACACGTTACAAGTGACGATCGATCTGTTACTGCAACCAAACAATGTTCCAAAAGCATAGCACATTTGTGACTGTTACATTATCCACACAAGACGGTATTGGATGAATTAGTGGACATTATCCGCACAAGATGGCCTCCACTAATTCAGACTCCCAGGGCTTTTGGCTGGTAAATTGGCTAGCTATGTTAGCTAGATAGCAATTTGGCCACTTTAGCAAGCAAGCTAACATTATCCAGCTAAAACCACAATAACATAATTATTTGTTACAGTCTTTGTGTGCGTCACTTTTGGCTCCAACCAGCCATCTATTCTGGCCACAACAACACAATGGTATGGTCTTCTGTTTGATGGTCAAATGCAGCTACACAACAAGCCACAAGTGAAAACATCAAGCTAAGATCCCTCCATCTATTGAAAGCATAGAGACAGACAGAGATAATAAGACAGTAGATCATGCTTGCTTTATTCCTGCCTCCTGTCCTTCATGGCCGGTGGCCATTTTGTTTTTGCCTAGGAGTCGCCCTTCCTCCGGCTCAGGAAGTCGTCATCGCTCCAGAGTTTCCAGTCAGACCAGAAGAAGAACGACCGCTCTGCCCAGTACAGCCCAGTCCCCTGGTGACTACTCTCTCTCTCTCTCTCTCTTTTTTTCTCTCTCTCTCCCAGTGTCTGGACTGGTCTCTCACCCACTCTCCCAATCTCCCCCAGTATCTGTGCTGGTCTCTCACCCACTGTCTCTCCCTCTCTCTGTGCCTCTTCACCCTCTCTCTCCCTCTCTCTGTGCCTCTTCACCCTCTGTCTCTCCCTCTCTCTGTGCCTCTTCACCCTCTCTCTCCCTCTCTCTGTGCCTCTTCACCCTCTCTCTCCCTCTCTCTGTGCCTCTTCACCCTCTCTCTCCCATTCTCTGTGCCTCTTCACCCTCTCTCTCCCTCTCTCTGTGCCTCTTCACCCTCTCTCTCCCTCTCTCTGTGCCTCTTCACCCTCTCTCTCCCTCTCTCTGTGCCTCTTCACCCTCTGTCTCCCTCTCTCTGTGCCTCTTCACCCTCTCTCTCCCTCTAATGTGAGAAACATGCTTCAGCCCTGAGTTGGGATGTTGCGGCAGCAGCTATTAGCCTATTTCACATCCCACCTAAATCAGCTATTTTGTGTCTAAAAGGCAGGAAGTAAAACAGAGAAGATCCAGTTTGCTGTTCTTCTGCTGCAGGGAAACATACAATGTATATCAGTGCATGCTGTCTAATTTTTATATTGTGTTACTTCCTGCATTTTAGACACAAATTGGCTGATTTGAGTGGGATGTGAAATAGGCATATAGACACTAGAATAGATATTCTAACGTCAGCTTAGGGCGTCCGAGGGGAGTCCCCAGCAAATGAGTAAATTGTGTGATTTCTCTATGATTTCAATGACTAGAAGTTAGCCCAAGGAGAGAATGTAGTGCATATACATGGTTATAGCTTTTACTATCTCCTGTTATCTCCCTATCTACATGAATAGTGTATTTTGTGCTGTTCACATTAGCTGTGTCAACTCACTTTTTTGGGAAACTGTACCCTCGGTGCATACAGCGAGGGCTTTGAAGGTGTAGCATGTTTTTTGCTTTACTGGGGATGGGCATTTTAAGTAATTGCAGGAGTCTCATTAATGATTCTATTATCAATGAGTACTTGAGTAATCATTAATTTAAAAAAAAATCTAGCGTAATTAATAATGATAGAGTCCTTTTTTTGCACGTGTGGTCCATGTCCGAGTAGAAACACTCCAGGGGAACCAAAGTTTGGCTACATTACAGTAATGTCTATCTAATGATCAGAGTTGAGGGTTGTTACTCAAAAAAGTAATATAATTACTAGTAATGAATTACTAAGTATTTAGGCTACTTAGTACTAAGTACTTACTTAGTAATTACTTACTAAGTAAGCAAAGTGTGTGTGTGTGTGTGTGTGTGTGTGTGTGTGTGTGTGTGTGTGTGTGTGTGTGTGTGTGTGCAGCCCTCTCCAGCAGGCCCTCAGTCCTCAGGACGTGGGCGGTCCTGTGGCGGTGCGTCCTGTGGGCAGAGTGCTGGAGGTCTGTGGTGACGGGACTCTGCTGCTGCGCCTCAGCCGGCCACCAGGGGGCCGCTACGGCTTCCTGATCAGCAGGGGGCGCGGCCGGCCCGACTCAGGTACTAGTAGTACTACACACATACACACACTAATGCGGCGCGAGCATCCCCAGAAGTCTGTGCGTAGTTTAGCACACACATCCCCTGTGTGTGCCTGGAGCATGCGCAAATTGCGCATCCCCAGGCACTGCGTGGACTTGTGGCACACGCACCGTGTATGGACTAGTTAATGACTTGTGGCACACGCACCGTGTATGGACTAGTTAATGACTTGTGGCACACGCACCGTGTATGGACTAGTTAATGACTTGTGGCACACGCACCGTGTATGGACTAGTTAATGATATTATTCATATTAACCTTCAGAGGCTTGAAATGTTCTCAGCTAGTTGTGACTAATGATTTGATCAATTCAAGTCAAAACAAAAAGCTATCAAAGTTTACAGAGTTCCTATAGATGACTGTGTGTGTGTGTGTGTGTGTGTGTGTGTGTGTGTGTGTGTGTGTGTGTGTGCGTGTGTGTGTGTGTGTGTGTGTGTGTGTGTGTGTGTGCGTGTGTGTTTGTGTGTGTTTGTGTGTGTGTAGGTGTGTATGTGGAGGACATGGTTGACAGCAGCACAGAGAAGTTATATGCGGGCCTGCTGGGCGTTGGAGACGAGGTGCTGGAGGTGAACGGGGAGAAGGTTGGCGGGCTCAGCCTGGACCATGTGACCCGCCTGCTGACCCAGACAAGCTCCACCTCCGTCCGCATCCTCCCACACCGCAAGAGGCCGCAACGCTAACGTGACACGCCACGCTAACATGCTAATATTACACACACCACACTAACACACTGACGTGACACGACATGACACGCCATGCTAACATGCCATGCTAACATGGCACGTCACCGCCACGGGACATAACTCATATATCTATCCAGGATCTGCATCCCGGCCTTAATGAGGGACAGAGACAGGAATAACGCTCATGACCCGGTCACATAAATAGCATAAACATGATTTTTATATATAAAAAATGGGCGTTAAGTAATACTAGTCTTTGTACATGGAGTGCACATCACAGTGTGACAAATGAATTGTCAAGCAAATGTCGTTTATTCAACACAGAAACAAAGACACACATGCATTTGCTGTTTTCAGAGCAATAATATGATCATTATTGTTTTGTAAGAGAGACTCTGACTGGACCATCATTGGACATGGAAGCAACGATACCATCTGGCCAGAACTATTTATGGCCCATCAGTTGACGTCGGTGTCCGGACGATGATTACTGGGTATCTGTTTATAGGTAGAAATAATGCAGAATTAAAAGAAGAAGAAAAATCTCTAATTTTGTTACTGACTCAGATGTGTTCATGTAATGATGAATGATTTATGGACAGCCTGCCGATGTTGCCAACTTGCATAGCGGACAAATAAAAATGATTTTTGACAAATTATATGTCTTCATCTTCAACCGCTTCAACCTCTGTGACCTGGGATCAGGTCGCAGAGTTTATGAAACAGTGACATTTGTCATTTGTGTTCAGCAAGATACTCTTCCCGAACGAGGACCACTTTATGACTTTTGAAGCGTAACACGTCGGGTAAAAAAGGGGGTACTTGGATTCAGACATCAGGAAAAGGGGGTGAAGCCAAAAAAGTTTGAGAATCACTGTGACACAGTAATTAAACCTCGAGGGTCGCCAAAAAGAACCTTTCTGTGTGGAGTTTGCATGTTCTCCCCGTGCTCCCCTGGGGTTTCCTCTAGATCAGAGGTTCTCAAATGTTTTTCAGCCAAGGACCCCTTACAAGATAGAAAATATACCGGGGACCCCCTCATTCTGATTTGTGATTTTGGGCTAAGCTTAATTGTTGCCACGGTAACGTGCTTGACTTTTAAATTGATAGGTTTGTTAGATTAGAATGTAATCCATGAACCATTTTTGATTTAAAGCATAAAATATTTTCATTGAAGTATGAAGCTTTTGCAAAAAAAACTATAGCCTATATATTTTTTTATTTTCCTGAAAACTTTTCGCGGACCCCCTTCCAAAGTGCCACGGACCCCTAGGGGTCCCCGGACCCCCATTTGAGAACCACTGCTCTAGATAACCACACACCGCAAATAAATAAATAAATTAAACCTCGAGGAAAACAAGGAGCCAGAGGGATACCAAATGAAAGTAAAGAACAAACCAGAACTAACTCCTCCTGA